>NC_141997.1:51632901-51765401 GCF_049901715.1 Pseudonaja textilis
CTTGAAGGAAAAGCGGAGCTCTGCGGCCTGAAGGCACCACCTCCTAGGAAAAAACGGTAGAGAATTCCCCCCTTCCTGAGCGTCCTTCCTGAGTTGCTTTGAAGCTCCGGCAACCCAAAATGATAGAATCTCAGAGTAGGAAGGGACCTTGGAGGTCTTCTAGTCCAACCCCTGGCCTAGCAGGAGACCCCACTCCATTCAGGACCTATGGCTGTCCAGTTCTCTTCTTAAAGAGACTGCGTTGGAGCATTCACAACTTCTGGTGGCAAGGCCTTCCACGGATTAATTGTTCTCACTTTCAAGAAATTTCCTCCTTAATTCCAGGTTGCTTCTCTCCTTGATCAGTTTCCACCCATTGCTTCTTCTCCTACCCTCAGGTGCTTTGGAGAATAGCTTGACTCCCTCTTCTTTGGGGCAGCCCCTCAGATATTGGAAGACTTTTCATTAAACAAGACATACCCAGTTCCTACAACGGTTCTTCATATCTTTTAACCTCCTGTCCCCTAATCCTCTTTGTTGCTCTTCTCTGCAACCTTTCTAGAGTCTCAACAATCCTTTCAAAAAATCCTTTTGAAAAATCCACTCCAAATTCTTGTACGGTTTTCTGCTTCAAAGATCTAATTCCTTTTTTTAGAAGGAGAATGGTGTTTCTCTCCGGACAAACTGACCGATGGGAAACGATCGATCTGTACACCGGAACCCCGACGCAGGCCAGCCTTTTTTCTTTTCCAAGGGGCCTCACTTTGATTTCTCTCTCTCCCACCCGCTTCTCTTCTGTCCTTCAATCGGGGATAGGATTCTGCAGTTCGGACCGGTTTGATAGACCCGGTTGTCACAATGCTATGCAGTTTGGAGAACAAGCAATTCGTGACCCTGGCTGAGCCGCCCCTCTCCACCTCCCGCTCCTTGTCCAGTCACTCCTTGTGGTATCTTTTCCCCCTCCCGACAATGAGCTGTTCCGATGATCAGCTGTGCCAGGATCCCTCTCGCTGACTCACTGCGTCGTCCAGGAGGCTTCCCTGAGGCCTAGGAGGCCAAAAAATGGGGCGCGAGAGGGGGATGCTGCAAAAAAAAGAAGCTATGCCCACCCAGTCATATGGCCACCCCCACCTACCCACTCCTATCTAGCCACACCCACAGAACCGGTAGTAAAAATATTTGCATCCCACCCCTTCTATACATGTATACAAGAGTGGTGGCATTCAAACACTTTTACCACCGGTTCGGTGGGCATGGCTTGGTGCCAAACACGTACTTTGCGCAGGTGCAGGTGTGTTCCAATTCACCTCCTGCAAGCCTGCAGTCTCCCGGTTGCTTCGGCAGCTACCAGGCGGCGCTCTTCCGCAAAGCAGCTGCGCTTCAAAAGCAGGGGGATACAGGTGAGTTTGGGAGCGAAGGTGGGCAGGTGGTCCCGACAGCAGGTTCAGTCTCCATTGCTCATTGCCGCTACCGGCTCGGTAGAACCGGGCCGAACCAGTAGCATAACCACCACTGGTATACACCAAGATGGGCAGAGGTTTGTTTGAGGTGGGTAGACCTGTTGAGGGATTTTTTTTTCCTCCCTCCCGCACAACTGTGGAAAGAATGACGGCCTGTGAAGGACGCTGTGTCCTTGCCTGCCCAAGGGCCAATCCTGGCTCCCTCCCGGTGGGGTTGAAGGAACATCGCAGCATTGGGAAGTCAGCCAAGAAGGAGAGGAAAACATCTGTTAAGACGATAGGAGGCAGGAGAATCACCTCTAGGAGTTTCCCGGGTCCATTTATAAGGGGGGCCATCAAAGCTTTCATCGTGTCTCACCTGTCGGCTGGGCAGACAAGGGACACGAGAAGCAAAAAATAATAATAATGTAGGCGTGATGGCTAAAAGCCAAGTTATGGTGCTTGGTGTTGGCTGCTTCGCAGTGAAGGAAGACATTATGTTCAGGGGCAGATCGTGCAGTGGTAGCGGATGTTGCCTTTGCTGCAAGATTTGGCTTTGGAGAGATGCCCCCGTAATAGGGGGTTTGGGGTCCTTGCGGCCTGAATCGACACTTCCACCTGGGACAAATGTTTGTGGGGAAAGAGGAAAAAAGTAGAGACAAGTGGCTTTACTCACAGGTGTTTCTCCTCCTTCTCCTTCCTCTTCCTCTTCTCTTTCTCCTTCCTTCCCTCTTCCCCCTTCTCCTTCCTCTTTCCTCCTTCCTCCTTCCCCTCCTCCTTCCTCCTTCCCCCTCCTCTTTCCTCCTTTCTCCTTCCCCTTCTCCTTCCTCCTTCCTCAATTTCCAATAACTCTGGGCAGTTATATAAATAAATAAATTGGCTGAAGAACGGAAGAAGCAGGGAAAATTTTGAATTTCACCAGGCGCATGCTCCAGAATGGTTACATCACCAGTTCAAACCTCAGCCTACGCTCGGGGGATCTTTCCAATAAACCAGTAGCCGAGTGGATTTTAGGGCTTGAACCCGTCATTTCCTTTGAACCCAGCATACACCCAACGACTCTCTCCTCCTTCCCATTTCTCTTGCGCTGCCTTGCAAGTTCCTCATCTTCTTCCAGTGGGTCTCACTTCCTGCGGCAATATTGTGTTTGCATTTAAAAAAAAAATGTCTTGGGCTTGAATGAAAGACATTTGGAGTCCTTTTGCTTCAATTCCACTTCTGTTGACCTGAACTTACTCTCTCTCGCTCCAACATCCAACATTAGAGGTAGTCCTTGACCTACAACGGTTCATTTAATGACCGTTTGAAGTTACAACGGCACCGAAAAGAGAGATTTATGGCTGTTTTTCACACTTAGCGGCCGTTGAGAATTCCCCAGGGTCACCTGATCAAAATTCAGACAGTTGGCAACTAACTCACATTGAGGATGGCTGCAGTGTCCTGGGATCACATGATCCCCTTTTGCAACCAGCCAGATTCACTTAACGACCATGTATGACTAACTTAACAACCGCAGTTGGTTTACTTAACAAGAAAGATCATAAAAAGGGGGCAAAATTCACTTAAAGGCCTTGCTTAGTGTTCTGACCCAAACTTTGTTCCAAGGAAAGAGCCACGAAACGGAGGTTACAGCAAAACCTTTTAATGATTCTTTACGAATTCCGTTCCTTCCCAGTTAAAAGGCTGTTTCAAACTGGGGGAAGAATACTGAAAAATCCCCCTTCCCTTCCCTCCCCACCCCACTAACCTGCTTTCCAGCTCCGTTCTCCTGTGCAGGGCAACCAAAGGAGACCCAGCCAATCAGCTGGGACTCAATGGGAGGCTGAGAAGAGATGGGGGCGGGGCCAGTCAGAGGTTGGATTGGCCGGTTCTCTGGACTGCTCAACATTTGCGCTACCGGTTCTGGAGAACCGGTCCAAACCAGCCAAATCCCACTTCTGCCTAGGATGTGCAACTGCCTTAAGTAGCTATCAATTATAAAGTGTCCAAATTTTGATTTAGGATCATAACTGAATAAAGATACCCTTGGGGGAAAAAATAGTGGAAAATTGTCTACACCAGCTATCCTTTTAATAGAATAACGGAGTTGGAAGGGGCCTTGGAGGTCTTCTAGTCCAACCCTGCGCTTAAGCAGGAAACCCTATATCCGTGTTGGCGAACCTATGCCACACATGCTAGAAGTGGCACGGAGAGCCATTTCCTCCGGCACACGAGAGGTCGCCCGGAAGAGCCCCACTGGGCATGTGCATGCGCACCGCTGCCCGACAGCTGATGGTCAGTTATCTGGCAGGCATGTGCAGGGGGTGCACGGGAGACATGCACACATGCGCAGAGATGTGCAGTGTGCGAGGGGAATTAAGCATGCATGCGCAGACATGCAGTTCACGGGGGGTTGCATTGCAAACACGTACAAGGGGTGGTGGTGGAGGGGCCAGCACGCATTGCCTTCTGGGTGCTGGCATGTGAACTCGTGAAAGCGAGCGCATGCGCAATTATCAGCAAGCGAGCTGAAAAAGGTTAGCCACCACTGCCCTATATTATTCTGGAGAAATGCTTGTCCTGCCTCTTCTTGAAAACTTCCAGTGTTGAAGCACCTACAACTTCTGGTGGCAAGTAGTTCCACTGGTTGATTGTTCTCAATGTCAGGAAATTTCTCCTTAGTTCCAAGTTGCTTCTCTCCTTGATTAATTTCCACCCATTCTTTCTTGTTTTTCCTGCCCTCAGGGGCTTTGGAGAATAGCTTGACTCCTTCTTTGGGGCAGCCCCTCAAATATTGGAAGGCTGCTCTCCTGCCTCCCCTGGTCCTTCTCTTCCCTAGACTAACCAGGCCCGGTTCCTGCAACCATCCATCAGATATTTTAGCCCCAAATGGTTGCTGCTTGTCCTGCCTTCAAGTGCTTTAAAGCAGGGGTCTTCAAACTTGACAGCTTTAAGAGTTGTGGTCTTCAACTCCCAGAATTCCTCCTCCAGTCAAGTTAGCTCAGGAATTCTGGGAATTGAAGTCCACAAGTCTTAAAGTTGCCAAGTTTGAAGAAGACCCTTGCTTTAGAGAATAGCTTGACCCCTTCTTCTTTGGGGCAGCCCCTCAAATATTGAAGACTGCTATCATGTCAGCCCTAATTCTTCTCTTCCCTAGACTAGAGATGCCCAGTTCCTGCAATCATTCATAATATGATTTACCGGATTTCCAAGCAGCTTGCAAAAAAAAACCCAAATAAACCCCCAAATATTACTTGAATCTTCTCCACTGTGAATTGGAATACTTTTCCCCTAGTCGTTTTGGGCCATAAAAATCTTTGGAAAATATATTTGGAAAGCTGTTCTCTATTTTTCCAGAGTCCGGGTCAAAGAATGATGGATTGTCAATTAGAACAAGTCAGACTCCAGAAAAATAAGAGCCATTCTAGCCGGTGCGGATTGTTTAGTTGAGAAGGGATGAGTTCCTCCTTCTTTTTCTCCCCGCCCCACGATGTGTTCAAGGCTAACTTTAATTTGAATTCTTTCCTGGAGCAGAATGTTTAGTCTTTGATGGCCTAAATGAGTCTTCTGAGTGACGGTTCTAGGAGTTTACTACTTGTTAAAAGATTTCCCCGTTTCGTCTGGTGATTTCAGGGCCACCAACTCTTCAGCAAACAACAGTGCGTGGAGTCAAGGCTGTGGTTTTCCCAGGGTTGCAATGCGTGGGGTGAAAGTTGGACCCCAAGGAAGACCGAGCCCCAAAGAACGGAGGCCTTTGAACTCTGGGGCTGGAGGAGACTCCTGTGAGTCCCTTGGACTGCAAGGCCATCCAACCGATCCATCCTAGAGGAGATCAACCCTGGCTGCTCTTTAGGAGTCCAGATCCTGAAGAGGAAACTCAAAGACTTTGGCCACCTCATGAGAAGGAAAGAAGGAAGGACTCCCTGGAGAAGAGCTGAATTTTGGGAAAGATGGAGGGCCAAAGAAGAAGAAGAAGGGGACGACAGAGAAGGAGGAGGCTGGATGGCGTCCCTGAAGCAGTCGGCGTGAGCTTCAATGGACTCCAGAAGATGGTGGAGGACAGGAAGGCCTGGAGGAACGTTGTCCATGGGGTCACGATGGGTCAGACACGACTTTGCAACTAACAACACTGCATGACCTACTGATCAGAAGGACTGTGGGACATAAATAAGCTTGGGTGTGTGTGTGTGTTGGTGTTCCATCTTTATTTAGAGACCCAGGTTAGGCTAGAAAGCAGGAGAAGGAGACCATGAGTTCTAGTCCTTCTATCATTAAGATTCTACAATTCTATGATTATTAGACACTAAGCCCGTTGGCCAGCCCCTCTCTCTCAGCCCTAGGAAGGAATAACAGAGTTGGAAGGAACCTTGGAGGTCTTCTAGTCCAGCTCCTGCTCAAGAAGGAGACCCTCTACCATTTCAAACAGAGGGCAGTCCAATCTCTTCTTGAAAACTTCTAATGATGGAGCATTCACAACTTCTGGAGGCAAGCAGTTCCACTGGTCAATTGTCCTCACTGTCAGGAAATTTCTCCCTAATTCCAGGTTGCTTCTCTCCTTGATCAGGTTCCGTCCGTTGCTCCTTGTCCTGCCTTCAGGGGATTTGGAGAAATTGACTTTTTCTCCTTTGCGACAACCCCCTCAAATATTGGAACACTGCTATCATTGCACCCCTAATCCTTTTTTTTTTTAAAAAAAAAATTAAACCAGACCTATCCAATTTACCTGAAGTGTAAGGACTTGTTTTATTTTGTCCATCGTGCAAAGGCCTCTCCGTTTCAGAGTTCTCCATTGTGTGAAAAAAGAGGAGCAGAGCAGAAGACGTAGCGTCTATTAATTGGATGGAGGAGACTTTGGGGCGAAACTCCGCTGGCCTACCCTGGAGGGAGGCTGTTGTGAATAGAATAATGGACCGGGAAGGGACCTTGGAGGTCTTATAGTCCAACCCCAGGCTCAAGCAGGAAACCCCAATACCACTTCAGACAAATGGCTTTCCAACCCCTTCTTAAAAACCTCCAGCGTCAGAGCATTCACAACTTCTGAAGGCAAAGCTATTCCATTGTCTAGCTATTCTCATGATTAGGAAATTTCTCCTTACTTCTCGGTGAGCCTCCAATCTCACCAGAAAACCTCGTGGGACCTGTCCAGGCAGTCACTAAGATTAAAAAAAAAATTGTTTATTTTTTGTACTGTTATCCTACCCTCTGCTTGTATCCCAAAGTCTTAGGATCAGCAATGACATCTGACTTTGGACATGCATTCGAGGCATCTATACTCTGCAAAAAACCAGCCTAGTATCTCTACCGATTTTTCCTCGGCCTTCCTGCTTGTGGGGGATGATTTTGTGCCTCAGTGGTCAAGAATAAGGTGACTTCTTTCTTGCTTAGCCATCTGTCAAGGAGTTATGAATGGGCATAATTAAGTGGAGAGAGAAAGAGAGAGAGAAAGAGGGAGAGAGAGAGAAAGAGGGAGAGAGAGAGAGAGAAAGAGGGAGAGAGAGAGAAAGAGGGAGGGAGAGAGAGAGAAAGAGGGAGAGAGAGAGAAAGAGGGAGAGAGAGAGAAAGAGGGAGGGAGAGAGAGAGAGAAAAGGGAGAGAGAGAGAAAGAGGGAGGGAGAGAGAGAGATAGAGAGAGAGAAGAGGGAGAGAGAGAGAAAGAGGGAGAGAGAGAGAGAAAGAGGGAGATAGAAAGAGGGGAGAGAGAGAGAGAGAGAGAGAAAGAGGGAGAGAGAGAGAGAAAAGGGAGAGAGAGAGAAAAGAGGAGAGAGAGAGAGAGAAGAGAGGAGAGAGAGAGAAAGAGGGAGGGAGAGAGAGAGAAAGAGGGAGAGAGAGAGAAAGAGGGAGGGAGAGAGAGAGATAGAGAGAGAAAGAGAGGAGAGAGAGAAAGAGGGAGAGAGAGAGAGAGAAAGAGGGACAGAGAGAGAAAGAGGGAGGGAGAGAGAGATAGAGAGAGAAAGAGGGAGAGAGAGAGAAAGAGGGAGGGAGAGAGAGAGAGAGAGAGAGAAAGACGGAGAGACACACAGAGAGAAAGAGAGACAGAGAGAAAAGAAAAAAAGCATGAAAGAGAAAAGAGAGAAAAGAGAAAGAGAGGGAGAGAAAAAAGAAAGATTAAAAATATTATATTAAAATAACACACACACGTATGTTTATGAATGTATATGTATATGTATGTATGTATTAAAAACTCAAACAACTGATCAACTAGGATTGGCTGACAAATTCTTTTTGTTAATTAGACTTTCTGGAATTTCATTTTAGGCAGCCGTTCCAGTGAATAATTCACTACAGCAGAGTAGAAGAATAATCTGGTTTATTTGAAGTCCGTTCTGTGGTGCCACCTAGTGTTGTATCTAGTAGCCTGAACCAGCGACCGTTTCCTAGTAAACCGATTCACAAAACTGTCCTGGAGCTCTGGAATTTTGATCTGAATTTTCTTTAGTATCCCCGTATCAAAGTTGGTGTGGGGAGACGTTTAAAACTACAATCCCGCTAAATCTAACACACACAAAAAGTCCTAATTGTTATTTTGAGAGATCGATCGATCGATTTGGGGCCATCAAGTCATTTTTCCACTCCTGAGGATGACATAGATCGGTGGTGGCTAATCTTTTTGGGCTCCTGTGCCAAAAATTGTACGTGCGCTCGCACGCTCGCGCTCACGTGCCAGCACCCAGAAGGCAATGCGTGCCCCCCAACACCCCCTAGGCATGTGCGCGCAATCCCCACCTGCCCACTGCTGCCCCCAGACCTGCACTGCACCTCACAGCTGATTTTCAGCTGGTTTGAGGCCTTTTGGCCTCCCTTTCGCGGAAGCTAGCCTTTGTTTCGTCACCTCCAGTATTTCCGAAAATACAGCTCATGTGCCGGCACAAATGACACAGGTTCACCATCATGGACATAGATGTTCTGCAGGACCTTCTCTCTTTAGTGAGGGTCCTTCACCTTGAAAGTCTCTCAGTGGAGATGAAATTCTCTTTGTTTCACGCTTAATGACCATTCCAACATCCTGATCCAAATCCCGACACTTGGCAATGGACTCATACTTAGGACGGTTGCAGGTTCCCTGGGTGGTGTCACGAGATCCTCTTTTGCAGCCTTCTGAGGAGCAATGTCAGTGGAGATTCACTCAACAACCATGTTACTGACTTAATGACCGCTGCAATTCACTGAACAACCTTGGTTGTAAAATGGGGGCAAAGCTCACTTAATGAATGTCTCACTTAATGACATACATTTGGGGCTCAATTGTGGCTGTATGTTGAGGACTACCTATAGTAATACCCTGTTTTCCCGAAAATACGGCCTAACCTGAAAGTAAGCCCTAGCTTGATTTTTACACGTGTGCCCAATGTAAGCCCTACCTCCAAAATAAGCCCTAATTAAGACCCCACCCACTCCAGAGTGGACAGCTTAAAATTAAGCTGTGGGGGGATGGGAGTTGGGTGGAGCTGCCCTACTATTTACCTTTGGACAGGTGTAGCCAGGCCTTGCACACTCCGACACTTGCCTTGCCAGACCATTTCTTCTGCAGCTAGCAAGAATAACAGATAATCAGAGTTGGAAGGGACCTTGTAGGTCATCTAGTCAACCTCCCCGCCCAAGTAGGAGACCCTACACCATTTCTGACAGATGGCAGTCCAATCTCCTCTTGAAGGTCTCAAGTGATGGCGCTCCAACAACTTCCACGGGCAACTTCTGTTCCATTGGTTGATTGTTCTCACTGTCAGAAAGTTTCTCCTTGTTTCCAGGTTGAATCTCTCCTTCTTCAGTTTCTATCCATTGTTCCTTGTTTGGCCTTCTGGTGCTTTGGAGAATAGCTTGACCCCTTCCTCCTCTCTGGGGCAGCCCCTTAAATATTGGAAGACTTATCCTGTCTCTCCAGGTCCTTCTCTTCACTCGACTAACCAGGCCCAGTTCCTGCAACCGTTCTTCATATGTTTTAGTCTCCAATTCCCTACTCATCCTGGTTGCTCTTCTCTGCAGTTTTTCTAGAGTCTCAACATCTTTTTTATAGTGTGGTGAGCAAAACTGGATGCAGGACTCACCAAAAAGTTCTCACCAAACCGGCACACTCTCTCTTTCCGTTCTCTTTCATTTCGGAGCTGTCCCAACTTCAGCAGCTTTAATGGCTGCCTCTTTGCTGCTGGCAAAAAGAGCTTCTCCTAAATCTACCAGGGACTTTACGGTATCCCTGGGATCAATAGGATGCGCTCTTTACATTCATATCTCTTCGGGATGATTTAGATCCGATTGGACCGTCCAGGAGCAAAGATATCGGCAGCGATCTCAGACCTCCAAGATCGCATGCCGTATCGTCGCGACGCCAGCTCCGCCCTCTCCCTCTCTCCGTTGCTTCTTGTCCTGCCTTCAGGGCCTTTGGAAAACAGCTTGACCCCCCTTCCTCTCTGGGGCAGCCCCTCAAATATTGGAAGACTGCTATCCTGTCTCCCTGGGTCCTTCTCTTCACTAGACTAGCCAGGCCCAGTTCCTGCAACCGTTCTTTGTATGTTTGAGCCTCCAGTCCCCTCATCCTCCTGGTTGCTCTTCTCTGCACTCTTTCTAGAACCTCAACATCTTTTTTATCATGTGGTGACCAAAACTGGATGCAGTACTCTAGGTGTGGTCTTACTAAGGCTTTATAGAGTGGGATTAGTCCTTCCCTTGATCTCGATTGTATCCCTCTGTTAATGCAATTTAGGATTGCATTAGCTTTTTTGGCTGCTGCTGCACATGGCTGGCTTCTATTTAGCTGGTTGTCCACTAAGACTCCAAGATCCCTCTCCCAGTTCCTGCTATTGAACCTGGTTTCACCCAGTCTAGATGTGTCCTTTTGGTTTTTCTTGCCTAAGTGAGGACTTTACTTTTCTCTACATTGAATTTCATCTTGTTAGATATGGCCCAGGGTTCTGGTCTGTCAAGATCCATCTGGATCTTGAGCCTATCTTCTTGGGTGTTGGCTATTCCTGCCAGCTTAGTATCCTTGCAAAATTTGGTAAGTTCCCCTTCTATTCCCTTATCTAATTCATCAATGAAGATATTGAAGAGTCCTGGCAAGGCTTTCCTGAAGGCCTCTGTAGCTGATAACAAAGCTCAGGATCGATCCAGAGCTCTCTTATCGGCTGCAGAGGCCTTCAGGAAAGCCTTGCCGGCCACAGAAGAAGAAGCTCCTGAAGGCCTCTGACAGTGAAAAGGAGGCCAGGGGGAGATGCACACAAGTGAGATTAGTCAGTGGATGACGTCCCCTGAAAATAAGACCTGGTGCCTTTTTGGGTGGCTAAAAATAAAAGACAGGGTCTTATTTTGGGGGAAACATGGTATATAATTTATGGACAAGTTTACCTCCGAAGTCACACTTTTGAAAGTGTGGAAAATAACTCCTTTTTTCTCTCTCTTTCCTTGCGAATTGGGACAAAGCCCCATTAATTCATAAGACTAAATTCACAAAGTGCTATCAAGAGAGATGTTTCTCCAGCTGACAGATTCTTAGTGATTTATTTCTAATGGCTTTTTTTTGTTTTTGTTTAAAGAGGCAAAACAACTCGCCTCTGACCACACCATCATCCTGTCTCACTGGTGCAATTATACTTCACTTATGGTTGTCTTTCAATAATAATAATAATAATAATAATAATAATAATAATAATAATAATAATAATAATAATAATAATAATACCAAAAGCTACATCTTGGCTACCCTAATCTGGCTGAATGGTATTTTGCTGTTGGATTCTGCTGCCCCCTATTGGCCATCTCAGGCCAGCTAATTGAATGTCATTTCTGCTAAGTGTAAAGTGTGTGTATGTGTGTGTGTGTGTGTGTGTGTGTGTGTGTGTGTGTGTGTGTGTGCGCGCGCGCAATCCACCAGCTGCTATTTGGAGCCTGTTGAATCGAAAGCCCACATTTCTTAAACTGCATATGCAGAGAGTCCTCCACTTCAGCCACAACTAAGCAAAAATATATATATTTTTTTCTGTTGCTAAGGTAGGTCAGGTGCGTTCTGCCTCATTCTACAACCTTCCTTGCCACCGTTGTTAAGCAGATCGCTGCAGTGGTTAAATCAGTCACACGGTTGTTAAGCAAATCCGGCTTCCCCCGTTGACTTTGGTTATCAGATGGTCACAACTGTCGTAAGTACATGCCAGTTGCCAAGCCTTTGAATTCTGATCACGTGACCCTGGGAATACCACAACAGTCGTAAGTGTGATCATCTGTCATAGGTCACTGGAGTCTGTGCCCTTGTAACTTGGTATGGTTGCTAAACAAGCTGTCCTAAAGACGAACTTGTTGTCCTCGTTACAAAAACATGTTTTTTTTAAAGAGGTTGCATGCAAAATTGAACACCAGGTGGTGCTATGGGGCTAGATAGCGGCTGCTGTTGTAATGCTTATTTTGTTAAGCCCCTGCCTAGCAGGATATCAGAGCCGCTTAGGAACTTAAGGCTCATCAACCTCCCTTTTGTTTAGAATGGAATGGAATGGAATGGAATGGAATAGAATAGAATAGAATAGAATAGAATAGAATAGAATAGAATAGAATAGAATAGAATAGAATAGAATAGAATAGAATAGAATATTGGAATGTAGAATAGAATAGAATATTGGAATGTAGAATAGAATAGAATAGAATATTGGAATGTAGAATAGAATAGAATATTGGAATGTAGAATGGAATAGAATGGAATGGAATGGAATGGAATGGAATAGAATGGAATAGAATAGAATAGAATATTGGAATGTAGAATAGAATAGAATATTGAAATGTAGAATAGAATAGAATAGAATAGAATAGAATAGAATAGAATATTGGAATGTAGAATAGAATAGAATAGAATAGAATAGAATAGAATAGAATAGAATATTGAAATGAAGAATAGAATAGAATATTGGAATGTAGAATAGAATAGAATATTGGAATGAAGAATAGAATAGAACAGAATATTGGAATGAAGAATAGAATAGAATAGAATATTGGAATGTAGAAAATAGAATTGAGTTGAATATAGAATTGAATATAGAATATAGAATAGAATAGAATCGAATAGATTAATCCAACCCCCTGTCCCTACACCACTTCAGACAAATAGTTGTCCAATCTTTTCTTAACAACTTCCAGTGTTGGAGCATTCACACTTTCTGGAGGGAAGCTGTTCCATTGATTCATTGTTCTCACTGTCAAGAAATTTCTCCTCAATTCCAAGTTGTTTCTCTCCTTGATGAGTTTCTACCCATTGCTTCTTGTTTCTCACATTTTGTTTAATCAGGAAAAAGAACACACATTTCTGCATCGGTCTTATGAAAGCTACACTCAAGAAACATGCAGGCTAAGACCCAGAACACACCTCGAGTCCTGCATCCAGTTTTGGTCACCACACTATAATAAAAAGATGCTGAGACTCTAGAAAAAGTGTAGAGAAGAGCAACCAGGATGACAAAGGGACTGGAGGCTAAAACATACGACGGATGGTTGCAGGAACTGGGCCTGGCTGGTCTAGGGAAGAGAAGGACCAGGGGAGACAGGATAGCAGTCTTCCAATATTGGAGGGGCTGCCACAGGGAGGAGGAAGGAGTCAAGGTATTTTCCAAAGCACCTGAAGGCCAGATAAGGAATAATGGATGGAAACTGACCAAGGAGAGAGTCAACCTGGAAATAGCCGTCCATTTACTCGGAGCCAAGCTGCACTAAAAGCCTCCAATACAGGAACACAATGTTGCCAGCCAATCAAGACACACACAAAAAAGCCACAAAACAGACGGAAGATATTAGAAACATCAATCAAGCAGAACACAGCAAACTCCAAGACCAATAAACACAGACCAAGACTCCCATCCAATCAGGATGAAGAAAAAAACAAAACATTCTGGCACAGCAATAGGCTAGCCCCAAATTTAAAACTGAAATGGCTATGAAAGTCTGACTCACAGACGAACCCAATACAGAAGCCTGATGATGGCAGACGAGATTCTGCCGAAACGTTGCTACAACTTTAAAAGCACAACTATAATGACGTAGGAAAATACCTGAACAAAGCTGAATGCCATCCATGTAAGTACCCGCGAAAACTTAAGAAAACACACACACACACACACACACACATGTATGTATGTATGTATGTTTTCATAGATATCTTGTAGCTATACACCACAGTTTCAGTTTCCTATGAAATTAAATCATACGTAAGCCAGGCACATACAGTTGTTTAACAGCTGGATTGGGATGTAGTCTGCTACTGTAGATCTTTCTCTTGAATTGCCCAGCTTCCTGAACTGAGACCCCCAAATATTTTTGTAAGCTGGTCTTTCTCTCACCAGGAGCTAATGCTGTTGAGCCAGCTAATCACAGCTGAGACAAAGATGTATGGTGTTCAGGAGTTAAATAAGAAACTAATGGATAAGAAATCCTTGAACGACTGATGCACATTTGGAATCAATTTCCTTAAACTTCAGTGCACAACAGATGGAAGCTTGTTCAACAGTTTGGTTGCACTTTCCGTGCCAAACACCTGTTGAAGTCTTCTAGGGATCTAGAGGTTAGGGGTCATCTTGTCATGAAATTAATCTGAATCGACTTTCATTTATGTGGGGAAGGAAAATAGGAAGGGAGGGAGGGGGGAGGGGAAGGCAGGCAGGCAGGCAGGCAGGAAGGAAGGAAAACAAGATTGAAGAAGGAAGGCAGAAAGGAAGAAAGGAAGGAAGAAGGAGGAAGAAGGAAGGAAGGAAGGAAGGAAGGAAGGAAGGAAGGAAGGAAGGAAGGAAGGAAGGGGAAGAAAGAAGGCAGGCAGGCAAGAAGGAAGGAAGGAAGGAAGGAAGGAAGGAAGGAAGGAAGGAAGGAAGGAAAAGAAAGAAGCCAGGCAGGAAGGCTAGAAGGAAGGAAGGAAGGAAGGAAGGAAGGAAGGAAGGAAGGAAGGAAGGAAGGAAGGAAGGAAGGAAGGAAGGAAAGGAAAGGAAAGGAAAGGAAAGGAAAGGAAAGAAAGGAAAGGAATGGAAAGAAGGAAGGCATGCAGGCATGCAGGCATGCAGGAAGGAAGGAAGGAAGGAAAGAGAGAAAGAAGAGAGGGAAATCTTTAAACTTCTCATTCCACCATTGAACAGTACTTCAAATGTGCTATAGAGAGGGACATTTTAACTCTCTTTGGGCATTTCTGTCCATGCTGGTGGAAATAAAAGTGTTGCTATATTCTTCAGCAAATGCGCAACATGGAAGAATTTAAAACCCCAATAAACCGAAGTTTTGTTCTTCTTGTTCAGCCACTAAGCTGTGTCTGATTCTTTGCAACCTCATGTCCTCCTCTGTCTCCCAAAGTTTCCCCCAAATTCTTGCTTGTTGCGTTGATGATCCCACCTGACCATTTCCTCCCCTGTTGTCCCCTTCTCCTTTGGCTTTCCACCTTTCCCAACATCAGGTTCTTCTCCAAGGAGTCCTGTCTTCTCACCTGGTGGCCCATTGAGTTTCAGCTGCAGGATCCGTCCTTCCACAGGACAGTCAGGGTTGAAGTCCTTCAGGGTTGACCAACTGGCTCTCCTTGCAGTCCAGGACGCTCACAAGAGTCTTCTCCAGCACCACAATTTGAAAGCATCGCTCCTTTGGTGCTCAGCCTTTCTTGTGGTCCAACAGCCATACAGAACTACTGAGAAAACAATAGCTTTGACTACATGGACCTTTCTTGGAAAGGCAATGTCTTTGATATATGGAATGAATGAGCTGGAAGGGACCTTGGAGATCTTCTAGTCCAGCCCCTTGCTCAGGAGAACCTATGCTATTTCAGGTAAGTTACTGTCTAGACTCTTCTTAAAATCCTCCAGTGATGGAGCAACCATGACTTCTGGAGGCCACTTCTGTTCCACTGGTTAATTGTCCTCACTGTTAGGAAGTTTCTCCTAAATTCTAGGTTGCTTCTCTCCTGGATTAGCTTCCATCCCTGGTTTCTTGTCTTGCCTTCTGGTGCTTTGGAGAATAAGTTGACCCCCTCTTTCTTCTATATGGAAGCCCCTCAAATACTGGAATACTGGTATTATGTCACCCCTAATTCTCCTTTAATATGCTGGCTAGGTTTGCCAGGGATTTCCTCCCAAAACTTAAGTTAGATACCTGGTATGGCACAAAACATACTAAGGAAGATTTACTATGTTCTTTGACCTTGAACGCAAGGTACAAGCTAACATTTTTCGCTAGCAAATGCATTCATCCTGTAAAGTTTGCTCCAGACTGACTTTGAACTACAGATGTCACGGGTTGAAGCAGATGGGCCTGAAGTTTTATCTCTGTACCCTGTTTTGTTACGACTTCTTGAAAATTTCTGGAGAACAGACAAGCTGTCCTACTCTTTGGTATGACTGTGATGGGTCCCAATAAAACTTTAGCTGACTTAATCTATGCATTTGAGACTCCTTTTCTCTCCCCAGATGAACCGGCATGGTTATGACTGGTTTTTGAAGGACCAGACTGCTTCTTTACAAAAGTTGAAATTGAACAGGGTTGAGTCTTCCCAAGGAGATCTCAAACTGTAAGAAAAGAGAAGAAGCAATAAAACCAGCAATTCTTTCCTTCGTGAGCTCTTCCATATGTTTGCTGTCCTTATATCTCACATGGATTTTGAATGTTCATTTTTTTTTTAAAGTTCCATCATTACTGCTGATGTTGAACCAACAAATTTCTTATCTTGGCAATGCTAGGTTTCAAATTCTTCCTTGGCTATAAAATCATTTGGACACTCCTAGTACAAAAGGACTAAGTGTGATGAGAGGAACCCCATCTGGTGCTTTGGTCTTCTTGAGTGAGGTCATGGTTGAGTTGATTTAGAGGATTGCTTGCTTGAACGCAGAATAACAAGGTTGGAAGGGGCCTTAGAGATCTTCTAGTCCAATCCACTGCTCAAGTAGGAGATCTTATCCCAACTTGGTCAAGTGGTTGACGCGTCTATTTTTGACGAGTTCTATTTTTGAAAATCTCCAGCGATGCACCCACAACTTCTGTGTGTGTTCACAAGCCATTCATTGATTAATTGTCCTCATTGTCAGGAAACGTCATGATATTTCAACGAAATCTCACAAAAGAACAACCACCAAACTTCACATGAAATGAAAAGGAAGCTGTACTTCCCGAAGGAAGAAAGAGGTACATCTAGGAAACACGTCGAAATGAGCACAATATACCAAGAAGGCTGCTTGTCCTAAAGATTAAAGATATAAAAAGCAAAACATCTTTTATTTTTCGGTCCAATTCTACAGCCAGCAGAGGGCAGCCTTATCGGTCTATGATAAATTCATTTTAGAACGGATCCTCAGAAGATTGTCAGAGATGAACGCTGGGTTTTCCAAAAATTCACATATTAGGGCCTGGTGTGTCTTTGTTAAGCAGGAACCAGTCCTGATGGAACAACTTTATAAACATTATAAAAAAGATGTTGAGACTGTGGAAAGAGTGCAGAAAAGAGCAACAAAGATGATCAGGGGACTGGAGGCAAAAACGTATGAAGAACAGTTGCAGGAATTGGATAGGTCTAGTTTGATGAAGAGAAGGAGTAGGGATAACACGATAGCAGTCTTCCAGTATTTGAGGGGCTGCCACAAAGAAGAGGAGGTCAATTTATTCTCCGAAGCACCAGAAGACAAGACAACAAGCAAAGGATGATTGTTGTGGTTCGCCAGTGGCAGGTGAGGAGTGCTGAGGTCTCGGAGAGCGAGGACTCAGATGAGGGGCCTGCCTGGGAGGCAGGGATGGGGCCAGGACCACCAGGGAGTGGAGTGCTGCCTTCAGAGATGGTGGAGGCTGGCAGCAGTGATGAAGAGGTCCCTGAGGGGCATTGGAGGGGCACTTTGCCTTCTGGGTGCTGGCACGCGAGCGTGAGTGTGCAAGCTGTTAGATCAGTGGATCGGGTCACATGAGAGGCGGGACACGATAGTGAACATTCAGCTCTTTATTATAGCTGGAGAACAAGGACAGGAAAAGCTTGCGAGCCGCTTGGCTTTATACAGCCGGCCGGCGGCTCGTCGGCCAATGGCAGCGCTTTAAATCTCCCGCGATCGGCTCGGCCAATCGCGGTAGATTCTTAGCGCTACCAATCACAGGAGTTCAGTAAGCCAATCACGTTGCGGTCCGGGTGGACCAATCGGAATGCGAGTCTACAAGAATGCAAATACAGAAGACAAGCGCATGCACAATTTTTGGCACAGGAGCCCAAAAAGGTTAGCCACCACTGGACTAGATGACCTCCAAGGTCCCTTCCAGCTCTGTAATTCTTATTCTGAGCCCTTGTATCATGCAATAATGGACCGGTTGAATGTGCCAGTCACCCTTCAGATAAACTCACTATAATGTTTGTTTATTTTTAAAGTCCATGTAAAACTATAGCTAGTCCTTATTGCTTTCTTGGCCACGTGATGGGACACACATACAACGTACCCCAAACTGGTTATGTCTCTCCATGTGTAGGTATTGTATTTACAACATATGCAAGGCCCTGCAGTTGCAACTAAGCAAAGTCACTGAGGAATCCCAGGTTTACTTAACAACAGCACCGATTCTCTTAGCAACTGTGGCAAAAAATATATATATCCTAAAGTCAGGAGTTACTCACTTAACAGCTGCTTTCCTTAGGGATGGTCCTAAGTTGAGGACGGGCTGCAGAACCTTTCATCAGACCTTCCACCTCCATGACCTATTTCGTTATGAAAACAGGTTAGGGTTCCCATCCAGATGTTATCATCTGGGAGAAAAAGAAAAGGCTGGATTCCTGGAGAGGCCGTGAAGGATTTGGCTTCTCTCGAGGTGGCAATTCTGGATTTTGCCATTCTCAAATAACTGGGTGTTTGCTTGCTCCGGTCGAGGAGACTGTTTGCATTGGACGCACTTCTGGGTGGTAAGAAAGAGATCCCGGAGACCAAAGAAGTTATACTTTTTTTTTTTGTCCAGGAAAAGAGCTTATTCGATTGGCAGAGAGGTGTCATTTCGGATCACCTGCCACCTCAATGTTCTTGGCTCTACAGAAGAAGCCAAAATAAATGATTCGCCTGTCAAAAATGTGTGTTTTTTTTATTCTCCTGACAAGCTGCTTCTGACCTGTGTGGAGAGCAAAAGGAATATTAGATCCCTTTCAGCATTCACGGCATTTCTGTGGAATATAGTTAAAATTAAACCTTTAGCATTTAAGCCAGCAGGGGCGAGGCTCGCTCCAAGTCACAATTCCATCCATCACCTTGGAAGGGATGGGCAAAATAAAGGCAATTGCCAGTACCACAGAATTGACAGAATAATACAGTTGGAAGGGACCTTGGAGGTCTTCTAGTCCAACCCACTGGGAACTGTGGAAGTTACGGAGGTGGCTCCCCCACCCGAGAAGCAGCGGAAACACTTCCACCATTCCCGCCGCTGCTGCCGCTGTTATTGGAGATGGTGCTGGTGAGAGAGGGACAGCTGCAGCTTGGCCTGGGCGCTTGGAATGCAGGAATGGGCTGATCACCGGGACTTTTGCAAACTTGGAGAGCCCGAGGCTGGAGCACCAAGGGTAGCAGCAGCAGAGATGCTCGCTCGGCTCTTCTCACGCCCACCCAGCCGCTCGGGATTAAACCAAAACGCAGCGCGTGGCACTCCCAGGTACCTCAAAATCTCTTTTTCCCTGTTGTTACGGGGACGGGGGGAAAGCAGGAGCGACTCAGACGCTGTTGTTGGAGACGGCGCTGGCGAGAGAGGCGCCAGTACCGGTGGGAACCGTGGAAGCTACGGAGGCCTGAGAAGCGGCTGAAACGCTGCCGGACATCCACGTCGATGCCGCCCGCTTGCTGACTCAGATAAAGGAGGGGTAAAGGAGCCATGATTGGCTATTAGGAGCGGCTGATGGTGAAGTGTAGCTGCCCGCGGGGCACTCCTAATGGCAAGTGGCCCCCACGCCTTCCCCCCCAATTTTGCATGTTTTAAACTAGGCCTTAATTTGGGAGGGCGGGGCTTAATTTCAATTTTTGCCTAGAAAACATGCTGGGTCTTCCTTTTGGGGGGCGGGGCGTATTGTTGGAGAAACACGGTATCCTGTCTCCCCTGGTCCTTTTCTTCCCTAGACCAGCCAGGCCCAGTTCCTGCAACCGTTCATCGTATGTTTTAGCCTCCAGTCCCTTCATCCTCCTGGTTGCTCTTCTCTGCACTTTTTCTAGAGCCTCAACATCTCTTACATCCCGGTGACCCAAACTGACCCAAAATTTCGGCTTGGATCTCAGCAGGGACATCACAAGCATTAGCCAGAGCTTGAGGGGTGGGTTGTCACGTACCATCTGGCTAAATCAAGAGTCCTTCAAACGTCAAGACAAGATCGGAACAAAGGGATTGTTTCCAGAATCAGCACTGAATCACTCGGCTCGTTCTTATCTTTGATACGCTTGGCCCTGCATGAAAGCGTCATGGAGGAGAACAAAATTTGTTGTTGTGAGATGTTCTGGGTCCTCAGATTCGGGGAGTAGGTGGAAAAAGTGCAAAAAGTGTTGCTGATTTGCACGTCCAAAAGGAGCCATTGACATTCCATCCCCCACCACCACTAATGGCTGCCAAGAAAGGCTCCAGCGAGTGTGGAGTGGAAACATAGAGATTTTCCAATGAATTATGGGCAGGCGAAACAGCAGGAGTTGGAGCGTGTGGTTTGCAAACCCAGGGGAAACCGGTGCTTTTTGACTGGGTTTAAATGATATTATGAGTCGGGTCGTGGTCGACTTACAGCCATTGATTCAGCCATTGATTTGAAGTGACCTAGGGCCCCCCAAAAAGTGACCTACGACAAGAAGTGTTTCTTTACATGAAGTACTGCTAGCAATGGATCTGTGAGATTTTGTGTATGAAATGGTAGCTCACATACCAAACAGACCTCTGTGAATATGGGCTTTCTCTTCTTCCTTCCTTCCTTCCTTCCTTCCTTCCTTCCTTCCTTCCTTCCTTCCTTCCTTCCTTCCTTCCTTCCTTCCCTCTGCTTTTTTCCTTTCCTTTCCTTTCCTTTCCTTTCCTTTCCTTCCTTTCCTTTCCTTTCCTTTCCCTTTCCTTCCTTTCCTTTCCTTTCCTTTCCTTTCCTTTCCTTTCCTTTCCTTTCCTTTCCTTCCTTCCCTTCCCTTCCCTTCCCTTCCTTTCCTTTCCTTTCCTTTCCTTTCCTTTCCTTTCCTTTCCTTTCCTTCCTTTCCTTTCCTTCCTTCCCTTTCCTTCCTTCCTTTCCTTTCCTTTCCTTCCTTCCCTTCCTTCCTTTCCTTTTCCTTTCCTTTCCTTTCCTTTTTCCTTCCTTTCCTTCCCTTCCTTTCCTTCCCTTTCCTTTCCTTTCCTTCCTTCCTTCCCCTTCCCTTCCTTCCTTTCCTTTCCTTTCCTTTCCTTTCCTTTCCTTTCCTTTCCTTTCCTTTCCTTCCTTTCCTTTCCTTTCCTTTCCTTTCCTTTCCTTTCCTTTCCTTTCCTTTCCTTTCCTTTTCTTTCCTTCCTTTCCTTTCCTTTCCCTTCCCTTCCTTTTCGTTTCCTTTCCTTTCCTTTCCCTTCCTTTTTGCTTTTTCCTTCCCTTCCTTCTTCCCTTCCATTCCTTTGCTTCCTTTCCTTACCTTCCTCCTTTCTTTTCCTCTCTTTCCTTTTCTTTTCCTCTCTTTTCTTTTCTTCTTTTCTTTTTTCTTTTCTTTTCCTTTCTCTTCTTTTCCTCTACTCTACTCTACTCTACTCTAGTCTACTCTACTCTACTCTACTCTACTCTAATCTCCCCTTCCCCTTCACATTTTCTATATTTTTCTGTGTTTCGCTCTCACAGCCAAGACTTTATAGCTTCAGGAGATGTTCACTGTTAAGTTTTTGGAACGCCTCCCCACTTGGTCTGCTCTCCCACACTTTAGTCTGGCATTTCTGCAAATCTTGTGACCCAGACCTCTTTCGTTTATTGAGCCTAGACTCTCCCTAGACCTGAGCCCTTGTTTCTTCTTTTGACTTCACTATCCTCCTATTTTAAAGCCAAACTCTGTGCATTTAAGGAATGTGAAACTTCAACAGTCTGTTGAGAAAGCAGGGGAAATGACATAATGAAATAAGACAAGGATGAATACTCCTTAGGTTACAACATCACCCACCTCATTTCCACTCCCACAAACTTTGATTTGCCAACTGTGAAAGGTTTTCCTTATCCATCCACCAAGTTCTACGCACAACCTTGCCAGCAAAGATGAGAAAAGATGGAAAGTATTTCCAAGAAGACTCATTCCTTTCAAAGTCATACTGAGGTGACACGCCATGGAATTGCTTGCCAAGACAAATCTGAAGACAAACATATAAATAAAACCTGTCTGGGTCCTTAAAATGAATAGGGATAGTGTTGAGGTGGCCAGTTAGGCCAAACCTACTGGTTGTAACTTCCAAAAAAATATGAAGTACAAGCTAATGTCAAAACATGCTTTCAAAAAGTCTCAAAAATGCTTTTCCCTAAAGGCAACTGGACTTTCTTGTTTTTTTTTTCCCTTGAAGGTGTTTCACCTCTCATCCAAGAAGCGTCTCCAGTTCTTCATGAGAACTGAATGAAGAACTGATCAGAAGTTGAAATGTTTTCAAGTAAAAACAACCAAGGAAATCCAGCTGCCTTTTGGGAAAGAACCTTTGGAACAACCATGATGTGGATGATTGAGAATCTCCATGGTTGTCCTTTCAAAAAAGAAGATACAAGGAAAGTCTGAGTATGAACAGTCAAGATTAACGCATATTGATGTAGCATAATGATTGAGAGACTCTCCATGAATTAGGAAGACTCTGAGGCATAGCTTAACTACTGCCATGAAATTACTATCATGTTTCAGCTCCCAACCTAACCCAACCCAACCCCACCTAGCCCAATCCAATCCAACCCAACCCAACCCAACCCAACTCACCCAACCTAACCCAATCCAATCCAACCCAACCCAACCCAACTCACCCAACCTAACCCAATCCAATCCAATTCAACCCAACCCAACCCACCTCACCTACCTCACCCCACCTAATCCAACCCAATACAATTCAATCCAACCCAACCCATCTAATCCAACCCAACCCATCTCAACTCAATGAAACTCAACTCAACTCAACTCAACTCAATCTGTCCATCTCCAATATGGAGTTAACCATATCAGTGTATCTTCTAGACTTGTTGAAAGAATTATACAGGAGAATAGACTCAATAAAATGATAATAAATAAGAATATCTCTTTCACTTTGTAGAGAATACATTGAACGTCTAAAGAATAGACATGCTACATATCCAAATGCAAATTTTTCTACCATAGTAGTTATGCTACTACATATTTGCAAAAAGAAAACAAACAAACCTCAAACCCAACACCAACATTGTCTCTTCTGTTTCATTTCTTGGTGTTTTCCTTGGAAATGTTTTGAGACCTGAAGAAGCTTCTTGGATGAGAAACAAAATGATTTCAAGGATAAAAAACCAAGAAAGTCCAGTGGCTTTTTGGAAAAGCACCTTTGGGACAACCATGACTTGGATGATTGACAATCTCCATCGACACTGAATATGGAGAATAAGAGACATTTAAGTTGTTGTGTCTTTTAGATTTATGAAGGTACTTAAGACAGATTCCTAACTACATTTATGTAGTTGCTCTTTTGCCTTTATTTCTATTTTTCTTCCAGGATTTTATTTTCCATGTTATAACAATTTAATGCACATTAAAATGCATACTTAAAATTTGCATTTCTCATCTGCAAGCTTCCAAATTCAT
Organism: Pseudonaja textilis; assembly: GCF_049901715.1. Lineage (NCBI taxonomy): Eukaryota > Metazoa > Chordata > Lepidosauria > Squamata > Elapidae > Pseudonaja > Pseudonaja textilis. Next base: position 51,655,990 of record NC_141997.1, read on the forward strand.
CTCATGCACATAATTGCCTTCTGGTGGAAACTGCTAACCTATAAAAGAGAGTTACACAAATACACACGAACATCCCCTGGCTTCAGTTTTACAAACCATAGCAATAGATTCATATCCAATAATCAATGAGGAACCCTGTCATAAAATACCTGTGATCGGATTAAGCAAATGAATAAATAAAAATAATAAAAATTGTCCCATGTGTGAAATATTGGGGTAATCAAAACTAGCCAAGAAAGAAATTCATAAAGAGCTGCCATTAGAGTATTCGGACAGCTTGCATAAATATTTACAGGATTATATTTTAAAGAATGTATTTATATGTTTCATGGCCACCGGTGGCTGAACTAATAGCAGCTGGACATTGTGCTAGAACTTTTGCTCTGAGGGTGATGGAATCCAACTTGCTCTTCTAGCTATTGAGCAAGACAAAATCATTTTTCTTTGCTAATGAAGTGTGCCTAAAACACAGTTCAAGATCAAGTGATATACTAATACCACTCTGTAAAGCCTTAGTAAGACCACACCTAGAGTCCTGCATCCACTTTTGGTCACCACGCTATAAAAAGATGTTGAACCTCTAGAAAAAGTGCAGAGAAGAGCAACCAGGATGATGAGGGGATGGAGGCTCAAACATACAATGAACGGTTGCAGGAGTTGGGCCCGGCTAGTCTAGGGAAGAGAAGGACCAGGGGAGACAGGAGAGCATCTTCTAATATTTGAGGGTCTGCCACAGAGAAGAGGAAAGAGTCAAGCTATTTTCCAAAGCACCTGAAGGCCAGACAAGGAATAATGGATGGAAACTGACCAAGGAGAGATTCAACCTGGAAATAAGGAGAAACTTTCTGACAGGGAGAACAATCAACCCATGGAACATAAGTTGCCTTCAGAAGTTATGGGAGCTTCATCCCTGGAGGCTTTCAAGAAGAGACTGGACTGCCCTCTATCAGAAACAGTGTAGGGTCTCCTGTTTGGGCAGGGGGTTGGACTAGATGACTCACAAAGTCCCTTCCAACTCTGTTAATGTGTAAACCAGTTATAATTCTCGAAACTGGGTTGGTCCAAGACATGAGTTCTGCAGTAGATTTGGACTGAATGGACAGCAATATTTTGAAGCGACACCTTCTCCACGTATCTGCTGAGTTCTCAGCGTTCCCAATCCATATTGATGCTTCTGAATTTTGGAGTTGGAGAAGACTTTTGAGAATATTATGGAACGATAAGGGAAAACAAAAGACATCTATATACAGTATATTGAGAATGGAAAATGGCAAAAGAAACATCTTTTCCCATCGTCTTTTGTGTTCTGGGCTGTCTTCTGTGTTTCACTCTGTCCTCTGCACTTCTATAAATGTCTGGTTCGGTTCTGCAACCCAACAAGACAGATACAGACTCCAGAGAGTAATTAGGACTGCAGAAAAAACAATGGCTACCAACCTGCCTTCCATGGGGGACCTGCATACTGCACGAGTCCAAAAGAGGGCTGTGAAAATATCTACACACCCCTCACATCCTGGACATAAACTGTTTCAACTCCTACCCTCAAAACAACACTACAGAGCCCTGCACACCAGAACAACTAGACACAAGGGGAGTTTTTCCCTCAAAGCCATCACTCTGCCAAACGAATATTTCCCTCAATGCTGTCCAACTGTTTATTAAGATCGTATTTCTACCCTTCTCATCCTTCCTATTACCTGTCTCTTCCCACTTATGACTATAACTTTGATTTGATTACTTATTAGTAACCTATGACTACCACTAAGTATTGCACGATTCCCGAGGAACGTATTTTACTTTCTCATTATGCGCACTGAGAGCTTAGGCACCAAAGACAAATTCCTTGTGTGTCCAATCACACTTGGCCAATAAAAAGAATTCTGTAACTGAAGGCCCACCCTTCCTGTAATTTTACACAAGCTAACATATGCATTTTTACAGTGAAGAATCTCTTGAGTGTCGACGTAAGGAAAAGATATTCTCAATCACAGTTAGTAGGGGAAAAAATCACCAGGCTCCATATGCGCGACTTCCTGGCTAATGAAGAATTAAGGTATGGGATTTGTCTCAGGTTACAGTAGTTTTCAATCCTGCTATAGTCTGTTATAGTCAGATAAATATTGGTGGGGGTGGATTTGCCTTGCCTTTGTTTTCCTGATGAAATGCAATGGCCACCGGCTTGCTAGGGGTGTGTGTACATCACAAGTGATTGTTGTACCTAGAAGGATAAGTTGAAATATTTTAAGAGCGGTAGTGCATGAGATGGACTTCAAAAGGTTCTGATGGAGGCTAGCGATGAATCGTCTGAAACTAGACCAGGAATATAAGCACCAAGAAATGTTGGCTTAGCAAGACGGCCTCTGAAGACCTTCTATAGCCTCCCTTGATCTCTGAGCTTTGGAGCAGTTCAGATCTAGAGCCAAGCGGAGTGTTTGTGGTCTACTGTTGATATGAAACTGGTGGGCTTAGCTGAACCTCCTCCCTGGGGGAGAGGGAGAGAGAGAGAGGGGGGGAAAGTCTGCTCCTGTTGTAGGTGGCATCGTCATTCTTTTGCATTGTCAAAAAGCACTTCCCATCAATATTCATCCTGCGTTTTGATCTTGGTCATCCTGCATTTCCACTTTCATCTCTGGAATGGCAGGCTATAAATAAGGATCACGCGTCGGGGCTGACATTTGAACTGGCACAGAGGTAGGATTGACATGCCGCCCAAGTAGGGGTTTTTTTTGGGATGGGTTTATGGGGGTGTCCTGCTTTGTCCTTTATCGGAAAATCTTCTTCTGCTAAATACCATCCAACTTTCCTCCCCACAACACTTCAAAGGCAGATATGGTATAGGGATGCCTCCAACTCTTCGTTCTCGGGGTGGTTTTTATTTAGTTTGGTGGCAAATACGACTCAACGGGGACAGGAAATGTCATGTCCGTTAAAGGGATTCCTCCAAAGCTACCTATCTATTTGAATTTTCCTTGAAAAGCTGCAATTTCCCAAGTAACTTGGTTGTGCGACCTTACTGACTGTATTATATCTGCGGAGAAGTGCAATTTTCCTGAAAAAAAATAAGTATAATCTGTAAAAAAAAAGAAAAGGAGTAAAAATGGTGAAAAGCATTAGCAAAACACATGAACCATGGTGGTGCAGTGGTCAGAATGCAACATTGCAGGCTAATTCTGCCGACTGCCAGCAGTTCAAATCCCACCAAACTCAAGGTTGACTCAGCCTTCCGTCCTTCCGAGGTCGGTCAAACGAGGACCCACTGACTCTGCAAACCTCTTAGAGAGGGCTGGAAAGCACTGTGAAGTGGTATATAAGTCTAAATGCTAATGCTATTGCTATAAAAAACATTCCCACTGCCAGTAGTTCGATCCTGACCATCTCAAGGTTAACTCAGCCTTCTGTCCTTCTGAGGTGGGTAAAATGAGGACCCAGATTGTTGGGGGCAATTGTTGTGGTTCGCCGGCAGCAGGTGCAGATGGCTAAGGTCTCGGAGAGTGAGGACTCAGATGAGGGCCTGTGTGTGATGCAGGGATGGGGCCAGGACTATCGGGGAGTGGGGTGCTGCCTTCAGAGATTGTGGAGGCTGGTAGCAGTGATGAAGAGTTCCCTGAGGAGCCTGTGCCCAGTGCATGTGCACAGAAGAAAAGAACAGCTGCAGCAGCATGGGTGACTCAGGAGTAAGGCTGCAAGGTGATGGCCCCTCCCTGAAGAGATAAAAGCCAGCTGAGAAACCGGAGTTCTTTGCCGGAAGCAAAGAAATTTTTGCACTCAAGCCTTGTGGACATTCGGAGTATCTTGGTTGGTGTTTGAGACTCTCTGTATGTGAAATATTTCTTGGCAACTTTATCTAGTGTTCTTGGCAGCCTTGCACCACCTTGACAAGACTCGTTCTTATCAGAGACAATTAGTTTGAAACAGCCTTTTAACCGTGAATGAACCAGAATTTGTAACGAATCATTAAAAGGTTCTGGTGTTACCTCCATTTCATGTTTGTTTCCTTGGAACAAGGATTGGGTCAGAACAGCAATAGGCTGACTCTGTAAACCACTTAGAGAGGGCTATAAAGCACTGTGAAGCAGTATATAAGTTTAAGTGCTACTCCTTCCCTCCCTCCCTCCCTTCCTCCCTCCTTCCCTTCTCCTTCCTTCCTTCCTTCCTTCCTTCCTTCCTTCCTTCCTTCCTTCCTTCCTTCCTTCCTTCCTTCCTTCCTTCCTTCCCAGTGGTTAGAATGCTGTATTGCAGGCTAACTCTGCCCACTGCCAGGAGTTCAATTCTGACTGGCTCAAGGTTGACTCAGCCTTCCATCCTTCCGGGGTCGGTAAAATGAGGACTCAGATTGTTGGGGGCCAGAGGCTGACTGTGTAAACTGTTTGGAGAGGGCTGTGAAGCAGTAGATAAGCGCTTTGATTAGAGACACCGTTGGGCATTGGGTGTTGAAGGTGTACTAAACGAAGATACAGAGGAAGAGGTAGAATTGATTGGGTCTAAATCCGCTGCTGAATTTAGCTGATGTAATAAGAGAGATGTCTACCTTTTTCAAAAAATATATATATATTCAGAGAATGACATGTGTACATAATAAAATATAAAGATGTAAGTCTAATTGCCTTCAAAAGAAGCACATTCATTCATTTCTCTTTGATAATTCTTAAGGCATTTCAGATTCCAGAGATGGCTAGTCTAGTAAAGAGAAGGACCAGGGGAGGCATGAGAGCAGTCTTCCAGTATTTGAGGGGCTGCCCCAGAGAGGAGGAAGGGATCAAGCTATTTTCCAAGGCATCTGAAGGCCAGACAGGGAACAATGGATGGAAACTGACCAAGGAGAGATTCAACCTGGAAATAAGGAGAAACTTTCTGACAGTGAGGACAATCAACCCATGGATCAGAAGCTGCCTGTGGGAGTTGTGGGAGCTTCATCCCTGGAGGCTTTCAAGAAGAGACTGGACTCCCATCTGTCAGAAATGGTGTAGGACTTCCTGCTTGGGCAGGGGGTTAGACTAGATGACCTACAAGGTCCCTTCCAACTCTGTTAATCTGTAATATTTTTTTTTGATTTAGTGTCGTGGTGAAAGCTACCGGGTTAGAAATCAGGAGACTTTTGAGTTTCCATCCTACCTTTGGCGCAATGCTAGCCTGGTGACCTTGGGCCAGGCCTTCTCTCTGAGCCCTGGGAAGGAGGCAATGGTAAACCACTTCAAAAAAACCCACAAAATATCACCAGGAAAAGTATAGAGACTCATCCAGGTGCTCCACAGAGGTCAGGATGGCATGGAGGGCACTGGCCTGCAGCCCTCCAAGATGGATTTAATGTTCGTCTAACAGAAATAACAGTCAGCAACTTTCACTCAAGATTTCTAACCCGGGAATTGAGAAATAGTAAGCGTTGCACTGATATTTTTAAAAAAATGGGGCCTGAAGGATACACACAGGAAATTCTGGGTCATTAGCTTGAAATTCCATCTAGCCTGAAATGAAAACTTTCATCCAGTGAAAACAACTAGATATTCAGAAGACTTAACCGTAGTGAAAAAGAAGGATTACCGCTTCGGTAAACACATATTTTAATGTAATAAGCCTCAAGGTTTTTTTTTCAATGCTGAGGAACAGACCAGACCAGAACAATACAGTTGGAAGTCTTCTAGTCCAGGGGTCGCCAGTCTTTTGGACCTCAGGGACCATCAAACTCATAATTTTAAATCCCGCGGAGCAGAGACCCTGGAAAAATCCCCCCAAAAAGTCTGCAGGAAAAAAACCCACCCCATTTTCCTACCGATCGATCATTCTTTATTTGGGATCGCAGGATACCATCTCCAGCTCCGTTCTCAGGGGGAGAGAGAGAGAGAGAGAGGAGAGACTTTTGGCTTCATGCAAGGAAAGCAGCAGAAGCAGCAGAAGTCTTTCTTTCTCTCCTCCCAAACTCCACCAGAAATGAGTCTTTGCCGGTGCAGCCTCTTGGAGCAGGAGGCCTTGCGGGGTCCCCAAGACTCATTTCTGGCAGAGTTTGGGGGAGAGAAAGAAAGACTTTGGCTGCTTTCCTTGCAGCAAAAGCAGCAGAAGAAAGAAGTGGAAATGAGCAGCCCGGTGGCCAGGCCAGGCGCGTGGGGCAAGTTCCCCCCCTCTGGCCTTTCCCCCTTCCCTCACTACCTCGTGTTGTTCTCGGTGCAAGCGATGCAAGCCTTGTGTTCCCACAGGCCATGTGGGCGGCACAGCCTTGTGTTCCCACGCAGCCTGGATTAATTGCTTTGCGGGGGACATTTCTCTGCGGATCACAAAATTTTCTTGCGGACCATTAGTGGTCCCCGGCCCACTGATTGGTGACCACTGTTCTAGTCCAACCCCTTGCTTAGGCAGGAAGTGTACACCATTTTCAGATAAATAGTTGTCCGATCTCTTCTTGAAAGCCTTCATTGTTGGAGCAGTCACAATTTCTGGAGGCAACTTGTTCCACTGATTAACTGTTCTGTTAGGCAGTTTCTCCCTAATTCCAGGTTGCTTTTCTCCTTGATGAGTTTCCACCTGTTGCTTCTTGTCCTGCCTTCAAGTGCTTTGGAGAAGAGCTCGACTCCCTCCTCTTCTTCATGCCAGCCCCTCAGATATCGGAAGACTGCTGTCATGTCCCACCTGTTTTTTCTCTTTCTTAGACTAGACATACCCCATTTCTGCAATTGTTCTTAACCTCCAGTCCCCTAAAGGAGGCAAGGATGACCAACAATTCTTGACCGCTTGGATTTTCAGCCTCTTGACCTAAACATCCAAGCAAATTGAGCCACAGTGGCACAGTGGTTAGAGTGCAGTATTGCAGGCTACTTCTGCTGACTGCCGGCTGCCTGCAATTTGGCAGTTCGAATCCCACCAGGCTCCAGGTTGACTCAGCCTTCTGTCCTTCCGAGGTGGGTTAAACGAGGACCCAGATTGTTCGGGCAAGAGGCTGACTCTGTAAAACCACTTAGAGAGGGAGGGAGGGAGGGAGGGAGGGAGAGAGAGGGAGGAAGAGAGAGAGGGAGGAGGAAGGAAGGAAGGAAGGAAGGAAGGAAGAAAGAAAGAAAGAAAGAAAGAAAGAAAGAAAGAAAGAAAGAAGGGAGCCATAGTGGTGCAGTGGCAGACAAACTCTGCCCACTGCCAGGAGTTTGATTCTGACTGGCTCAAGGTTGACTCAGCCTTCCATCCTTCCGAGGTGGGTAAAATGAGGATCCAGATTATTGGGGGCCAGAGGCTGACTCTGTAAACTGCTTAGAGAGGGCTATAAAAAGCACTATAAAGCTGTATATAAGTCTAAGTGGTACTGCTGTTGCTAAGTTCATCAGCTGTGGAATTAAAAAAATAAACCAATCATGGTTACAGACTCCTTACTAGGTTGAAAAAAAATAACCCAGTGGAGAGAATACGGAGAAATGAACACATTTTCGATCGGAAAATTGTCTGAAGCGAGGCCTTTGCAGGGTTGGGAGTATTTTTAAACTTGTTTATAATGGCCTGAGGATTAAGAGGGAGCTGTGATGATTTTACTGCTGGTGGTAATAAAATAAAAAAAGAAATGACGAAGAACTGCCAAGGAATTGTTTCCAACCTGAATGAGGAGGTTTTAAAATGGCATTTGTGGCAAAGTGTAAAAGGAAAAACACATTTGTGCCTGAAAAGGACCAAATTTCATGTCTACATCGAGGAATTATAAATTGGCAGGGAGAAATCAGGGTAAAGTTACAAAAATGCACATTGCCAATATAATTGGCAGAAAGGTCAATATAATGGAGAACCGCTATGAAAAATGCAATTTTTTTTTCCCTGCTAGGAATCATTACGAAGAAATTGAAAATAGAATGGCCAGCTATATATAAATCCTTGGTGTGCGCGCATTTGGAGTGTGATGTAGCTTTCTGGTTATCTATCGCATCTTGAACAGGATATTGTAAAACTAGGATAGAAACCAACAATCGGGGAAAAATAAACATTATAAAACAGATCTTTGGGACTTTTACATTTGGAGGAAAGGCCGGTTCGGGAGATATAATAAAGATATTTAGAATCCTGTGTGGTGTGGGAAATATGGACAGATTATTCCTTTTTTCGTGATGCTCTGTGGTTGGCTGGCAAGTTCTTAGACAGAAAAGGGACTTTTTGGGGGGGAGAATTTGATGCCATCATATACCATGTTAAACTGTTGTCCCAAATGGAAAACAGAGTTATGAAAGTTGGTGCTATTAGAGCAGGGGTCGGCAACCCTCAGCTCTAGAGCTGCATGTGGCTCATTCAATCCCTCGGCTGCGGGTCCCTGTCACTGATTGGCTCCACAATTGATAGTGTTTTCAGTTAGGACAGGTAGAGGAAAAAGAATGCTGTGCTAGGAGGAGACTCTATGGTGGGGGAACCGGACTTCCGGTCTGCTCCAGAATTGAATGGGGAGCTTCTGGCTAGGACCTTTGTGGCTCTTTGAGTGTTTAAGATTGCCAACCCCTGTATTAGAGCTTACTCAAACTTTCCAAATTCTTGGACAGTGGTGGGATTCAATTTTTTTTACTACCAGTTCTGTGGGCATGGCTTGGTAGGCCTGGCAGGGGAAGGAGACTGTAAAATCCCCATTTCCTCTCCACCTCACTAACCTGCTTTCCAGCTCCGTTCTCCTGTGCAGGGCAACCAAAGAAGAACCAGCCAATCAGCTGGGATTCGATGGGAGGCAGAGAATAGATGGGGGCGGGGCCGGTCAGAGGTGGGATTCTCTGGTTCTCCAAACTACTCAACATTTCTGCTACTGGTTCTCCAGAACTGTTCAGAACCAGCTGAATACCACCTCTGCTCTAGGAAGTCTCTACATCTTCTTCTCTGTGTTAACCTTAGGAGCAAATGTATTTCTGGTTATGATCTTCCATGCAGATCAGTTGGGACCTTGGCTTAATCCCACCCGGGGAGACTTTGGATGTTCTAATGATTTTGTGATTTATTCAGTTCTTCTATTTGCACCTTGTCTCCAAGATCTCTTTCATTTTATCCTCAACAGTAATCCTTTCATTTAGGTTGGCCTGAGAGACAACAGTTGGCCCAAAGTCATCTATGGGGAAGAGGGGGTCTTGAATCCAGGTTCCCCATGGATCTAATCCAACATCTTAACCACTGGTATTCTCTCCGTATAAGTCTTCATGAAGCTAGGCTTCACAACTTCACATTTCTTTGAACACTGGGTAGTATGAAAAGCTGTAGGATCATGGAATCCCGAAGACTCTTTTTAGATCTTACCCATTCTTAAACCAGAAATTTAAAATCCATTTTCTATTCGTGTTTACCGTATCTGAACCTAGTGATTTCTATAGTAATGACAGCAGAATTGGCCTGCAAAACTCAACAGGACCTCTAGATGGCAGCATAAACAGACCTAGAAAAATCCTACCTGTTTGCTGCCCTCTAGTGGCCATCCAACTACCAGACCAGATCTGCTAGGCCTAATGTCAAGGAGTCTGGAGAGGACTTGGACGAGGGTCCTGCATCTGATGCAGAGATGGGGCCAGGACCATCTGGGAGTGGGGTGCTGCCTCCGGAGCCTGGCAGCAGCAAGGAAGAGGAATAAGGGGAGCCTGTTCCCAGTGCGCATGTGCACAGAGTGCTAGAAGAGCAGCTGAAATAGAAGGGGCAACTCAGGAGTAAGGCTGGGAGGTGACTGCCCCTCCCATAAGGAATAAAAGTCAGGCCAAGATGACGAAACTTTTGCAGGAAGCAAAGTAATTCGATAGATTCTAAATCCTCCTTGAAGCTCATTTTATTTTCTGGTACTTTGCTTGGTTTCTGTTATATTTAATTGGATATTTCTGTTTTTGGCAGCATTCTACAGCACTGAAAGGGGTGTGCTTATCTTGGGGAACTGTTTAAGATTAGTTCTGGCTGGGAATGAAAGCAATTCCCTGCGTTGCAATAAAATAGGTTTTGTTTTTAAAACAAGTTTGTGTTTGTGTTTTAACTGCACCAAACTTGATGGCAGGAAATACGACTTCAGCAACAGAGGAGTCAGTGTCTGGAATACTCTACCTGACTCTGTGATTTCTTCCCCAAACCCCCAAAACTTTAACCTTAGACGGTCTACTATTGACCTCACCCCTTTCCTAAGAGGTCTCTAGGGGGTGTGCATAAGTGCACCAACGTGCCTACCGTCCCTGTCCTATTGTTTCTTTTTTATTTTTCTTATATGTATCCATTTCATGTATTCATAACTATGTTTATATTTATACCTGTTATCTTATAATCTCTTGGCAAATAAAATAAATAAAAATAAATTACATTTGACGAAGCCAGGATCAGAACATATATGCATAAGGTCTCTTTCAATGCTGACACGGCAAACTGCATATTTAAAAGATATTTTTAATGTGTTCTTAAAGTGCCAAGGTGTGCTCCAAATCTAACACAAAGGGAACACAGTGCAGGAAGCTCATGAATCATGTTTGAATGTCTTCTGTTACACAAAGAGCAACCACATTTTTCTCACATCCCAGCAACCTCTCTGTTCCAAAGGTTTTCTGTTTCATCTTTAAACATTGGCCAGAATATACGTGGATTTTTTTTCTTTCTTTCTTTTCAGGAAAGGTAAGAAGAGAAAGCTGTTTTTCACTGGATTGGTGAAGGTCGGGGAAAACCAGATCTCTAAGAGAAGCAGCCTGCAGTCTGAAGAATACAGGATGCTTAGGGAAAAAAAAATCACACTCAGGTTGTGTATGACTTTTTGAGGACATGGGCGTCAGATTGAGCTGAGTTTGAGTGAAAACATGTTTGATGGGCAGAGCATTCCAACCCATGTGCTGTTGGCTGCAGGCAAATCCTATTGAAAGTCTTTTCATCCATTTTCCAGAGAAGGGGACGCATGGATTGATTGTATTAAATTTAGAAGCCAGTCAGCCTCCAACAATGCTGGGTGGCTTAGAGTTTCCAAAGTAAAGGACAATGAAATAGAGAAATTCCATTTGCCCCACCATCCAGTCTGAGCTGAAGAAGCTACTTGGAGGAGAAGGGAAACCTCTTCAAAGGAAAACAAGAAAGTCCAGTTGCCTCTTTAAAAAGGCATTTTTGAGACAATCATGTCCCGGAGGACTGAGAATCTCCATGGACATTCCCTTGAAAATGTTTTACTTCTCACCCAAGAAGCTTCTTCAGTTTTGAAGAAGAACTGAAGAAGCTTCTTGGATGAGAAGCAACACCTCTTCAAAGAAAAACCAGAAAGTCCAGTTGCCTCCTGAAAAAGCACCTTTGGGACAATTATGAACTGGAGGATGGAGAATCTCCATGGACATTCCCTTGAAAATGTTTTGCTTTTCACCCAAGTAGCTTCTTTGATTCTGGAGAAGAAGAACTGAAGAAGCTTCTTGGATGAGAAGTGAAACCTCTTCAAAGAAAAACCAGAAAGTCCAGTTGCCTCCTGAAAAAAGCACCTTTGGGACAATTATGAACTGGAGGATGGAGAATCTCCATGGACATTCCCTTGAAAATGTTTTGCTTTTCACCCAAGTAGCTTCTTTGATTCTGGAGAAGAAGAACTGAAGAAGCTTCTTGGATGAGAAGTGAAACCTCTTCAAAGAGAAACCAGAAAGTCCAGTTGCCTCCTGAAAAAAAAAAAAGATCTTTGAGACAACCATATCCCGGAAGACAGAAACTTTCCAGAAACATAAAATAGAGAAAACCGATGCATCAAGAAAAAAGTCCCCCGCGTAGCAAGCCAATAACGAACTGACGGCGGCTCAACTTCCATTTTATTTATTAAATTTTAGAAAATGCTTTATTTAAGAAATACATGGCCTTTTTTGTTCCAAGGTCTGGGAGATTGGCTAGTTTTTCAAGGACTTTGGGGCAGGCGTCATGCAAATCTCTGGAAAGATGCTGTTCCGGAGAGCAGGCGCCACGAAGGTTGAATGGGAAGGGTTGCAGTCTTGAGATGCTTTTGATGCCACACATATCCATGCGGGCCACTTGGGCCTTGCCAACCCATTGAACTTCAGAGGGCCACATCTCATTACCGACGACGGGAACGAAACCATCATAAACCTGGACAGAGACGGGCAGGGGAGGGCTGGCATAGTTGGTATATCACCAGCAGGCTGATCATAAGTGCTGTGGGATTGCACAACTTACGGGCGCGCATAAATATTCCCATCCTTAGTTACAGCACATTTCAAAGGCGTGAGGCACTGTTCCCAAACAACGAGCTTTCATCTCCCTAACACCTGTCAGTCAATGAAGTGACGAGGACCACTAAGTCGGGATGGATTGATAGAGGAGGCTTCGATAAAAATGTGAAAATCAAACTTTAAACATTGCATGAGAGGCTTAAGCCCACGTTTAGGAAGGAAAAGAATGAAACATCAACTCCAGCTACATGTTTAATTGAACCATTTTTTAATTAAAGAACTGCCCATGTATTTATTAAGGAAATAAAGTAGCAAATTAAACTTGAATTAAATAATGCAGTGTTTATCTATTTCCAGCTGCTGCTTGCAGACGGGAATGTATGCTTAACTGTTGTGCTTATGTAGATTAGAAAAAAGAAAATGGGAATTGAATACGCATATATATATATGTGTGTGTGTGTGTGTGTGTGTGTGTGTGTGTGCATGTTTTCTTAAGTTTTCATGGGTACTTACGTATATGGTATTCAGCTTTGTTCGGGTATTTTCCCATGTCATTGTAGATGTGTTTTTAAAGTTGTGTTTTTAAAATATGTATTATACTTATATGCTACATATACATATACATATAGATAGATAGATAGATAGATAGATAGATAGATAGATAGATAGATAGATAGATAGATAGATAGATATAGATATAGATATAGATATAGATATATAGATATATAGAGATATAGAGATATAGAGATATAGAGATATAGATATATGTTATTCAGCTTTGTTCTGGTATTTTCCCATGTCATTGTAGTAGTGCTTTTAAAGTTGTAGCAACGTTTCGGCAGAATCTCGTCTGCCATCATCAGGCTTCTGTATTGGGTTCGTCTGTGAGTCCGGCTTTTATAGTGGTTTCAGATTTAAATTTGGGGCTAGCCTACTGCTGTGCCAGAATGTTTTTTTCTTCATCCTGATTGCTTGGGAGTCTTGGTCTGTGTTTATTGGTCTTGGAGTTTGCTGTGTTCTGCTTGATTGGTGTTTCTAATATCTTCTGTCTGTTTTGTGGCTTTTTTTTTGTCTTGGTTGGCTGACATCATTGTGTTTCCTGTATTGGAGGCCTTTAGTGTGGCTTGGCTCTGAGTAAATGGACGGCTATCATTTGTTAGGAAGCTAGGTTTCATCTGGGTGCCTGGTTGGGGTGTGTTTGAGCTGGAGGTATCAGCGGGGATCTGTCTGTGCCCAGGTGTTTGCCTGGCTTGTGGTGTGGAGATTTTTTTGTTTGTGAGTGCAGGCTTCCAAATAATTGACAGTCTGGTGGAATCATCTCTTATATTCTATATTCTATAGACCTGAAAGCATGAACAGAAGAGATGAGATGTCCCCTCACTCAGGTGAAGAAACAACATGACCTTGACTTAGAAAAAGAATGCTATTGTGTCTAACCACATATGCTCCAAGAAATTCCCCCCTCTCATTTCCCCAGGCTCAAGAATATGGAAGTGTGGAAGCTTCTGGCACTAATATGGTTTCCAAAGATGACACAGGTAGTCCTCAACTTACAACAGTTCATTCACTGACCATACAAAGTTATGACGACACTGAAAAATGTGACTTCGGTCTGTTTTCACAGTTACGAGCATTGTAGCATCTCCATGGTCAAAATTCAGACATTTGGCTTGTATTTATGATGGTCGCAGCATTCCAGGGTCATGTGATGTGAGTCAACGGTAAAGCCAGATTCACTTAATGTCTGGGTTACTGACTTAACCGCTGCAATGATTCACTTAACAACCGTGGAAAGGAAGGTCATAAAACATGGCAAATTCGCTTAACAAGCGTCTCACTTAGGCATCAGAAATTTTGGGCTCAGCTGGGGCCATAAATCGAGGACTCTCTATATTGAAGAATGACCTTGTAGATCCCATTTCTTCCTATATTTCTTCTTAAGCCTCCCAGGATGTTTGTCCATTTTGAAAAAAATCAAATTATATCTTCCTTTTCTTTGGGGCAGTCAGAGAACGTTGTCGATTGAAGGAAAATTCATAGCTTCTCCTGATACATGTGATCCAGAATCACAGAACAACAGAGCTGGAAGGGACCTTGGAGGTCATCCAACCCAACCCCCTGCTCAAAACAGGGAAGCCATTTGAGGATGTGTCTGTTGAAGACAAAATTTAGAAAAAAATACATTGTCAAATGGGAGTCAGAGTCACGGTTACCTGGACTTTTTAAATGACATTTTGCTCTGATGGTTTATGAATTCTACTTGTTTTCCTTTTTTCCGGTTTGATAAAAATATGTTTAAAAATGTGACTTAGTTGGAAGAACTTGAAATATTCCCTCTTTAAACACCCCGAAGGAAAAACATACCGTTCCGATGCTTTTTAAGCCACTTTCACAAGCTTATTTTCAATATAGCATTTATTCTTGGAAGCATCTTTAAGTGCAGCTCCATTCTTCTTTGAGAAATGAGAGCTTTTAACCACAGGGGGAAAAACCCCATCTACTTTCTAAAGGGAATATTTTGTCTTTCTGCTTGAGCTTGGCCAGAATTATTACATTCTATCCAAACATATCTTTTCTATTTTTTTATTTGAAACACAGCTCTCTTTATTTAAGTCGACAGGCAGTGTATCCATTCTTTCTTCCCCCGAATTGCAGCCATACAACAATCCTGACGCAAGGACTCTTGACTGACGGAGAAGGACAATGGCAGCGTCTCATCAAACAGGGAGAACTAATGTGGTTGTGAAGACAGAGAAGGACTTCTCACACAAGGCCTTTGCTGTGGTCCATGGGAAATAGACTAAGAGAATATCAGGGTTGGGAGGGACCTTGGAGGTCATCTAGTCCAATTCCCTGCTCAAGGAGGAATCCTTATTCCACCTTGGACAAATGGTTATCCGACATCTTCTTCAAAACTTCCAGTGTTGGAGCATTCACAACTTCCGAAGGCAACTTCTGTTCCATTAGTTGATTGTTCTCATTGTCAGAAAATTTCTCCCAAGTTCTAGGTTGCTTCTCTCCTTGATTAGTTTCCATCCATTGTTTCTTGTCCTGCCTTCAGGGGCTTTGCAGAATAGCTTGACTCCCTCTTCTTTGGGGCAGCCCTTCAAATATTGGACAACTGCTATCATGTCACCCTTTTTGTTAGACTAGACATACCCATTTTCTGCAACCATTCTTCGTATGTTTTATCTCCAACCTACTAATCCTCTTTGTTGCTCTTCTCTGCACTCTTTCTAGAGTCTCAACATCTTTTTTATAAGATGGTGACCAAAACTGGTCATGATATACCGAGACAAATTCCTTGTGCGTCCAATCACACTTGGCCAATAAAAATTTCTATTCTATTTTACAGAGAGTCCTCAACTTTCATCAGTTCATCTAGTGACTGTTAAAGTGACTTATGATCAGGGGTGGGATTCAACTTTTTAAACAACCGGTTCTGTGGGCGTGGCTTAGTTGGTGGGTGTGGCTTGGCGGTCATGTGACTGAGTGGACATGGCTTGGTGGTCATGTTATTGGCTGGCCGTGGCCAACTCAGTATCACTCACATCGAGGCACGCATCTCCTCGCCTGGCCTCTCATGACTGTGGGGATGCTGCAACAGTCGTAAGTGTGGAAAATGGTCATAAGTCACTTTTTTCAGTGCTATTATAACTTTGAATGGTCCCTCCACACAAGCAAAGTACCAGCAAAGGAGGGGAAAAAAACTCCAGAGAAGTTCCTGAGACAGGAAGTCTAGTCCTGCCAAGAATGTAATAAGGTTTAACAGAGAGGCAGTTTCTGTAAGCAACACCAGAATGTTTCCTTCCTGCCTTCCTTACAGGATTAGCCCAGTAATTTCTTCTAACAACCGGTTCTCCGGACTGCATAGAATGTTAACAACCGGTTCTAGCGAATAGGTGTGAACTGGTAGAATCCTACCCCAGCTTATGATCTTTTGTCATACCTTATGACCACTGCAGCATCTTCTTAGTCACAAAATTATCTGCTACAATGTCCTACCTGTCAATGACTACTTCAGCTTCAACCACAACAATACAAGAGCACACAACAGATACAGACTCAAGGTAAACCTCTCCAAACATGATTGCAGAAAGTACGACTTTAGCAACAGAGTGGTCAATGCTTGGAATGTACTACCTGACTCTGTGGTTACATCCTCTAACCCCCAAAACTTTAACCTCAAACTAACCACTATTGACCTCACCCCATTCCTAAGAGATCTGTAAGGGGTGTGCATAAGTGCACCATCGTGCCTCCCGTCCCTGTCCTATTGTCCCCATTTATTCATACCTATTTGCTGTATTCTTACTCATGTTTATACTTAGACCTATGATCTTGTAAGTGATTGACAAATCAAATAAATAAACCAAATAAAAAATGAAAGAAGGATGGAAAGAAGTCAGAGAGGAAGGAAGGAGAACAGGGAAGGAAGGAAGGTAGGAACGAGAGAAAAGGGAAGGAGGGAGTGGGAAGGAGGAAGGAAGGAAAGAAGGAAGGAAGGGGAAAGGAAGGAGAACAGGGAAGGTGAAGGAAGGAGAGAAAAGAATAGAGGGAGGAGAGAAAAGAAGGGAGAGGGAGTTGAGGGAGGAAGGAAGGAAGGAAGGAAGAAAGGAAGGAGGAAGGAAGGAAGGAAAGGAAGGGAGAGAATACCCATTCCTAAGAGGTCTGTAAGGGGCGTGCATAAGTGCCCCATCGTGCCTACCGTCCTTGTCCTATTATCCCCATTTATTCGCACCTATTTCCTGTATTCTTACTCGTGTTTATACTTATACCTATCATCTTGTAAGTGATTGACAAATAAATAAAAAATAAAATAAGGAATGAGGAAGGAAGGGGAAAGGAAGGAGAACAGGGAAGGAAGGAAGGAAGGAAAGAAGGAAGGAAGGAGAGAAAAGGGAGGGAGGGAGGGAGGAAAGAAGAAAGGAATGGGGAAGGAAGGAGAACAGGGAAGGGGAAGGAGGGGGAAGAAAGGAAGGAGAGAAAAGAATGGAGGGAGGAGAGAAACAAAGTCTGCAAGGAATATAAATCCTTCCATTCTCCCCCATCCTGTCAGAACTGAAGAAGCTTCTTGGAAGAGAAGTGAAATGTCTTCAAAAGAAAAGAAAAAACAAGAAAGCTCCCGTTGCCTCCTGAAAAAATAAAAGGCACCTTTGAGACAATCTGCAAAAGCGATCAACGAGGGGAACAACCGGTAGAATCAATAAAAGGCAGGAGCAGATTTTCAAAAATCCCGAGTTCTTATTACGATCCTCCCCTTACAAGTGAACATCTCAAGGTCAGGCTTTTCAAATCAGAAGGCAGAAAAGAGGTAAACTGAGACCATTTGGTTAAAACATAATAAGCCTCCCCGTGATTAACTGTCACAGACATGAACCAAATAACAGATGCTGAAGGGGAAGCAAGAAAGCGCTCGGAGATTTATGTTAGGAAAAAATGCAATGTTTTTAATATTTCGGGGGGAATGTCCAAATATTCCATTTTTTTTTTCTTAAAAAGCAAAGCAAAACTTCAGCTTATGTCATTTATGCGCCTGGGAGATTATTTTAAAAAAAATAAATAGCAGGGAAACAACAGGATATTTTAAATGGTTTTCAGATTGTTTAGATAAAAGGAAGCAAGATTAGTTTGCTTTTCACCCGTTCCAAATGGAAGCCAAATTCAATTTTTCACCTACTGAAAGACATTTGCATACCAGGCTAAGTCAATCTAATTACTTTCTCTGTTGATTTGGCTGGAGAACACTTTGCAGTGATTAGTTTAGAAAAGTTTGGTGTGTGCAAAGGATATTTGGTGTGCACACAGGATGTGTGTTAATTCTTGCCTGGCTAGAGAGGATAGTTGTGGTTTTCAGAATGTTTGTTTAGGGATCTTTCCTCTCGTTAAAAGATAGCAGAAGCAGCCTAAAATCCTGCCAAGGCTAGAAAATATTAGCTATATTTCCTATAAGGAGGAATCTCATCTAGCTTAAAATATTTTCACATCCCTGGAAGAAAACAGATGACATCTCCTTTCAACTTTATAACATTTTGTAAATTCTAGACAGTGGAGCGTACACGATATCAGACGCAGGCGAGCGGATTCGAGTAAATTTGATCTGCTAAATTTAGGCTGGAAAAAAAATTCTGCAAATGCAAAACCCAAACTCAATCCCTCAAACCCCCAATTACAAACCCCAAACCATTCCACTTCTTTTAATTTTGGGATAATGTTTCATTTGCATTGATCTTCTTAAATCTTTTTCTTCTCTGACTTCTGGTGAAATTGGGAGATTTTGTTTGCATAGTTACACTTTGAATCTGAACATTGACTGTTGTTCCAAATGTTAACTGCTAGTTTTCCAAGGCCCCCGAAGGCCAGACAAGGAATAATAGATGGAAACTGAACAAGGAGAGATTCAGATAACAGATAATCAGAGTTGGAAGGGACCTTATAGGTCATCTAGTCCAACATGCCACCAAAGCAGGAGACCCTACACTATTTCTGACACAAGGCAGTCCAATCTCTGCTTGAAAGCCTCCAGGGATGAAGCTCCCACAACTTCTGAAAGCAACTGCTGTTCCACTGTTTGATTGTTCTGTCAGGATAATTTCTTCTTCTTCTAAGTTGCTTCTCTTCTTGATCAGTTTCCATCCGTTGCTTCTTGTCCTTCCTTCAGGGGCTTTGGAAAACAGCTTGACTCCTTCCTCCTCTCTGGGGCAGCCCCTCAAATATTGGAAGGCTGCTCTCCTGTCTCCCCTGGACTAGCCAAGCCCAGTTCCTGCAACCATCCATCTATGTTTTAGCCTCCAGTCCCTTAATCATCCTGGTTGCTCTTCTCTGTCCTTTTTCTAGAACCTCAACATCTTTTTTATAATGTGAACCAAACTGGATGCAGTACTCTAAGTGTAGCTTTACTAAGGCTTTATAGAGTGGTATTAGTATCTCCCATGATCTTGACTGAATCCCTCTGTTAATGCAATTTAGGATTAAATTGGCTTTTTTGGCTGCTGCTGCACACAGCTGGCTCCTATTTAGCTGGTTGTCCACTAAGACTCCAAGATCCCTCTCCCAGTTCCTGCTATTGAGCCTGGTTTCACCCAGTCTATATGTGTCTTGTGGTTTTTCTTGCCTAAGTGCAGGACTTTACTTTCCTCTACACTGAATTTCATTTTGTTAGATATGGCCCAGGGTTCTTGTCTGTCAAGATCCACGTGGATCTTGAGCCTATCTTCTTGAGTGTTAGATTCAACCTAGAAATAAGGAGGAATTTTCTGACAGTGAGAACAATCAACCAATGGAACAGAAGTTGCCTTCAGAAGTTGTGGGAGCTTCACCACTGGAGGCTTTCGAGAAGAGACTGGACTGCCATCTGTCAGGAATGCTGTAGGGTCTCCTGTTTGGGTGGGGGGTTGGACTAGATGACTCACAAGGTCCCTTCCAACTCTGTTAATCTGTAAAGGCTTATAGTTGGATTTAAAAAATGTCTATTGGTAGACTTGAGGTAGGGATAATTTACTCAATCCTTATGGGAAAATGAGGGCTGCTCATTATCTAAAAATAGCTTAACGATAAAAGGCAATATAAATAGATGTTTAAAACACACACACAAGGTTTGAAGTGGCTGGTGGATACGATGGAAGTCAGGATGTTTGCAAGAAGAGAAAGGAATGGAAACATACAATAAATATCGATGATATATACTACATTTAGCTATGCATTCCCTTTCCTTGCGTCTTCTGTAGTAATTTTATTCTGGGGTTTTTAAAAAATTTATTCTCAAAGTCATTTTTGACTCCTAGCAGCCACACAGATAAGGAAATCAACCCTGACTTTTCTTTGGAAAAACAAATACTGAAGAGGATGCTGAAATCCTTTGGTCTCCTAATGAGAAGGGAGGACTCCTTGGAGAAGACCCTGATGCTGGGAAAGATGGAAGGCCAAAGGAGAAGCGGATGGCAGAGGATGAGATGGTGAGACAGGGTTATCAACACAATGAACGTGCAATAATTCTTCTTCTTCTTCTTCTTCTTCTTCTTCTTCTTCTTCTTCTTCTTCTTCTTCTTCTTCTTCTTCTTCTTCTTCTTCTTCTTCTTCTTCTTCTTCTTCCTCTTCCTCCTCCTCCTCCTCCTCCTCCTCCTCCTCCTCCTCCTCCTCCCTTCTATCTTTCCTAGGATCACAACCTTCTCCAGAAACTTAAACTGTCTGAAATAGGAGTCCCTCTTTGAGGGAGAGGTGTGATTCAGAAAGATGAAAAATAAGTAAATAACTACAAATACTTCGAGCTTGGTCATTTGTGCTTCAAGAAAGAATTTTGGGTTGATTTGTTTCATTGTCCACCGATTTGTTTCTTGCCTGTCCACAATGTTTTCAGGAATCTTCTACAACACCAAAGTTCAAAGCCTCCAATCCTTGTTCTGTTCAGCTTCTTCAAAGTCCAACTTTTGCTTCCATTTCACCTGGTTAATTATTCCTTTTTGGCCCTTTTGGTTTCCAAAAAAGAAAACCACGTCACGATTAGGAATGTGTATGAAATCTATGTCAGAAAAAGTCTGGCCACACGGTTTCATCTAACCCGTTTTATTAAAATGCTTAAAATTCCAGGTGTTGAAGTTCACTTCATTATATCAAGAAGAGATCGAAAGATGGACACAAAAAAGATATCTAGAAGTCCCTTAAGATTAAGCAGTCAAATACTTTCAAAATGGATTGTGTAAACCTTAACACAGACATTTGATTTCCATCCATCCATCCATCCATCCATCCATCCACCCCCCAACTTAATTTATACAGTTCTCAACCCATCTAAGAAAAGATGCAAATTTGATGAGAATATTTCAGAATGTTTCCTGCTTATCCACTAGATGGCAACCGACAAGAAACATTCAAAATCCTACATAAATATGACTTTGCGCTGAAGTTCACAGCTACTGAATAACCCGATGCTTACAAGTCCCATATTTAATATTTAATAGCAGATAATATTTTATCATGTACCCTGTGCCATGTAGCACCGTTATTGAAATATTTCTTTGATATGTAATGTTTGGCTTCCCTTTTTACAATTCCAATTTTAAAAATGGAAGTCATTCTCTTTTGTCTCTTACCGTCAGCCTGCAGTGTGATTTGGTGGTGGCACCTAGCCACACTTGGCTGATCTCAAAAAAGATAAGCAGATTTCAACTTGGTTAATATTTGGGTAGAAAATCCCAGGAGCGTAGGGATCAGGCTAAAGTGTTTCAAACCTCTCCCTCAAATAAGGCATATGCAAATTACTTCTGTAGGGAAAATGCATGAGTTTTTGCTCAATGAAATTATCTTTTCCTTCAAGTGACACCCAACAGTCTTCTGGAAAAACAAACAACCCCTGAAATACAAAATTGTAGTATTCTTACTGAGAGCTGTCTGAAACAGACCAAACAGTGCTTCACTGTTAATTGCTGAGAACTTTTTTTTTTTAAGGGGAAAAAAAACCCCATGATTTCTATAACTTGTCTCATAGATTCCTTGTCCTAAACAAGGTTCAAATTTTCTTACAGAAACCACTGGAAGGCTGCTGAAGATTTTGGCCCCAAAAATGTGTCTGCTTACCAAGTCATCACACAGAAGGCCTTTTTCCCAGGTATGAACCTGTTCATAGTCCAAACTAAGAAGTTGTGGAGACTCTGGAAAAGAGTGCAGAGAAGAGCAACGAAGAGGATTAGGGGACTGGAGGATAAAACAGGTGAAGAACGGTTGCAGGAATTGGGTAGGTTTGGTCTAGTGAAAAGAAGGACTAGGTGTGATATCATAGCAGTCTTCCAATATCTCAGGGGCTGCCATGAAGAAGAGGGGGTCAATCTATTCTCTAAAGCAGGGGTGTCCAACCTTTGCTGGCTGAGGAATTCTGGGAGTTGAAGTCCACAAGTCTTAAAGTTGCCAAGGTTGGACACCCCTGTTCTAAAGCACCTGAAGGTAGAAGAAGCAGCAACAGATGGAAACTAATCAAGGAGAGAAGCAACTGAGAACCAAGGAGGAATTTCCTAACAGTGAGAACAATTAATCAGTAGAACAACTTGCCTTCAGAAGTTGTGAGTGCTTCATCCCTGGAGGTTTTTAAGAAGAGACTGGATAGCCACTTGTCTAGAATGGTATAGTGCTTGAGTGGGGGTGGGGTTGGACTAGAAGACCTCCAAGGTCCCTTCCAACTCTGTTAATTCTGTTATTAATTAAAAATTAAGGTCGTCTTTTCCCCCCCAGGCTACTTATTTATTTCTTGGTCCTTGCAAGCTATCTCCTTCCTCGCAGCTGGTTCCATTACTGGTTTATCATGTTGGCCCATCATACTTTCCCCTTGTTAGAAAACCATTCTGGCAGGCTTGTGGTTCAGTCTTTCAAGAGTGACAATAAAGGAACAAAGGAAGTGGAGGAGCATGCTAGGACCGGCCTGATGCATTCATGATAGAGAATAGCGCTCGGGGCTACATTTCGCTGGTCGCGTTCGAGGAAGGAACATGCTTTTACTGCGGGCCGAGGGAAGAATTTCTATTGTGACAAGGAGAGAGAGAAAGAGAGAAAGAGAGAGAGAGAGAGAGAGTGAGTAATGGCTTCCAACTGACTGGAGCAAGTGGTTGCTTGACTGTATCGTGCATCGGAACAATGCTTTAGTGAGAGTCCTGGAATAGGAAGGGATCTGAACTCCTCAGTTTATGAAGCATAAAATCATTGGCATGTCAGGAAGGACCAAATGCTGAACCAGAGAGGAAGAACAAGGCCTTTCGGTCAAAAGACGATCTCTGGTGACTTCCCAGGTCTGTATAAAAAATGGAATGCAGAATAGAACAGAATAGAGAATAGAATATAGATAGAATAGGAGAATAGAGAATAGCATAGCATAGCATAGAATATAGAATAGAATACAATAGAATACAATAGAAATAGAGAATAGAATAGCATAAAATAGAATATAGAACAGAATATAGAATATAAAATAGAATAGAATAGGTGAATAGAGAATAGAATATAGCATAGCATATAGCATAGAATAGAACACGGAATATAATAAAATAGAATACAATTGAAATATAGAAAAGAAGAAGAGAATAGAGAATAGAATAGGAGAATAAAGAATAGAATATAGCATAGCATAGCATAGAATAGAATATAAAATAGAATAAAATAGAATAGAATAGAAATATAGAAGAAGAGAAGGAAATAGAGAATAGAATAGAACAGAGAGCAGAATAAAAAATAGAATAGAGAATAGAATAGAGAACAGAAAATAGAATAGAATAGAATAGAATAGAATAGAATAGAAGAGTTGGAAGGAACAGAGTTGGAGGTCTTCTAGTCCAACCCCCTGCCTAGGCAGGAAACCCTACACCACTTCAGACAAATCTTATCCAATCTCTTCTTGAAAACTTCCAGTGTTGGAGCATTCACAGCTTCTGGAGGCAAGCTGCTTCACTGATTAATTGTTCTCACTGTCATGAATTTTCTCCTTAGTTCTAAGTTGCTTCTCTCCTTGATTAATTTCCACCCATTGCTTCTTGTCCTGTCTTCAGGGGGCTTTGGAGAATAGGTTGATATTGTTGATATTATTTTACTACACAGTCCTTTCAACAGTTCCAAGAAGGTTCCACACCCATTTGCATTATTCAGGTGACCCTGAGGGCATAGCTAGCCTTTGTAATTCTCAGAAAGAGTGTCAACAACCAGATGACTGCAAGGAACACGAATCTTTCCATCCTCCACCATTCTGTCAGAACTGAAGAAGCTTCTTGGATGGGAAACGAAACCTCTTCAAGGAAAAATGAAATCCAAGCTGCCTTTTGGGAGAACTCTGTATGTATGAGGAAACAAAATGGAAACAAAATAGGAAGAAGTCTATGTTGACATCACATCTTGAAACTGTGTTGATGGCCAATGTTGGAATTGTTGTTGCTATTGTCGTTTTCGCACATGTCATGTCCTTCATTTACTTCTGAGTGATGCCCTATTCCAGATTAATTCAATGCTTAAAACAAGAAACGTGTTAGTAAAAAAAATGAAAAGCAACCCAAAAGATAAAATAACAGCATCTATTAAATCAGAATGAAAAAAAAAAAAAATTAAGCTTCCAGTAGTTCAGTTTTAGCTGGAAGAAAAGGCTTTAAATCATATATTTTGTGTGGAAGCACAACTCTAATGGAAATATAACAATGCTTTGGCCTAGTTGGGCTATTTTTCATCAAATCATCAAAGCCTCAAAGCAAACAACAGTTATTTGTATGTCTTGACACGTCCCCCTTTTCTTGTATTTAGTCTATTTTGTGAGTGTCTTTAGATGGGTTTATGTTATTCGGATTCAGATGGATTCACATTTCCCTACAACGGTATGTGACACTACATTAACGTGGAATATCACACGATATTCACTGCTACACGCAACATACGCATCACACATGATTCTCTTCAGCAACAGATACTTTACTCCTGCAGGGAGCCCCTCCCATTTAAATATGTTTTTATTCCCTTACTGGTGTGCCAAACTTTGCCATTTTGGGGGGAACATCGTTGAGGAAATACCCCTCCCCACTGGTGTCAGAAGTGGGGGAAAGAAAGAAACAGAGAAATGGCAAATCTGGGGATAATTCTGACATTAAGAAAAGATTTCTGATGGAAAGAACAAAAAAAAAATAAAGATTAAGAAGCTGGGGAAATATTAACTGCATATAGGAGAGAGTGAATGGAAGGTTATTTTCCAAAGCTGTTTTCCAGAGCCCCTGAAGGGAGAGCAAGAATCCATGGATAGAAACCAATCCAGGAGAGAAGCAACCTAAAATTTAGGAGAAATTTCCTGACAGTGAGAAAAACCAGCCAGCGGAACAGCTTGACACCAGGAGCTGCGGGTGCTCCAACAATGGGACTTTTTAATACAAAATTGGACAGACGTTTGTCTGAAATGCTACAGGGTTTCCTGCCTGAGCAGCAGGTTGGACTAGAAGACCTCTAAGGCCCCTTCCAACTCTCTTATTCTAAGTTATTCCAAGGAAGAGAAGGAGAAGGAGGACTGGAAAGTCCTTGTTGCTCTCTGAGCGTGGTTGTTTTCTTGCAGACATTTCATGACCCAACTAGGTAACATCATCAGTACTAGAAGGGAGTGGGATTGGAGGAGGAAGAGGACGAGGAGGACGAGGAGGAGGACTGTGTGGTCCTTGGTACTACTCTCTTGCGGTTGGTTGTTTTCTTGCAGACATTTTATAACCCAACTGGGTAACATCATCAGTGTTAGAACGGAGTGGGGCTTGCAGAGGAGGAAGAGGAGGAGGAGTCTGGAATCCTTGTTGCTCTCTGAGCTTGGTTGCTTTCTTGCAGACATTTCATGACCCAACTAGGTAACATCATCAGTGCTAGTGATCAGGATAATCAGGACCAGCACTGATGATGTTACTTAGCTGGGTCATGAAATGTCTGCAAGAAAGCAACCAAGCTAGGAGAGCCCTGAGGACCTCTCAGTTCAATGTATTATTATTATTATTATTATTATTATTTACACATGTCGGACGAATGTAAACAGGGCATTACAGTAAAAGAATTCAAGCTGGGTGCAGAGACAGGACACGAGCAAGCTTGCCTTTCAAACCGGATGCAGAAGAAGCAAAGACGTTCTGCAGATTTATCCTTGGAAACTTCCAAAATAAAGGAAGCCGGATGAATGGTTTGATCTCATCCACTTGGCAAGAGGGAGGAGGGTTCTAACTGTTGAAAAAACAGGTACTAGCAGGCTTTATGCACACCTTGGAAATTATTATTAGTATTATTTTCTGCAGACCTGATATAATCAACTGCACATACGGGAATTCTCTTCCTTCGGGTGGGAAAAAAAAAGTCATTTGCACCTGAAAAAAGTCTTAGGCAAAAATATCCGCCCTGATAATCTTACTTGACAAAATCTGTTCATTCTCCAACAAGATTTCTGCCTTTCTTTTCTTTTTATTGGGAATCTTACCTGATACATATAGTAAAGACCAGAAATATCTGATCGTAAATGTATTAACAGCGGCTAGGATTGTATTTGCTAAAAATTGGGAAAATGAGAAAATACCACTGCAGGAAGAAATTATTAAGAAAATATTGGAATGTGCTGAGATGAGTAGATTGACATTTGAAATTAGAGAACAAGAGGATAAACAATTCTATAAAATTTGGGACCTTTTTCTATCAATGGTTGGATGATAAAATACAATAATAGAATATTTAGAATTTTAGATAATAAGGAATATATAAAAAGATATTTTTTTCTTTTCTTTGTCATTTGATATCATATCCATAAAATGTTTTTAGGATAGATTTGGTATGACTATATGATTTGTTATAAAATAAACTACGTAAATTATAGTTATCTCGTAAAGTATGAATGAATAAAATTATAGTCAAATGATTTTCTAATAGTGATACTAGGATATATAATCTTCGATTGTTAATATGAGTTATTATGTAACGTAACTGTAATTGAGACTACGAAATGAATGCACAAAAACTGGTAAACCAACCGACACACTGTTTGTATATATTTATGAAAGAAAGCTGATGTTTTTATGTTTTGTTTGTTTTTAAAAACTAATAAAATTGTTTTAAAAAAAAGATTTCTGCCTTTCTGAAAAGAAGATTCGCTCTCTGTGAGGTCTGTTCCTTTCTTTCTCCCTAAGAGTCTATCAGTGCTAAATTGCCCATCAGATTAAAAAGAAAGACATTGGTAACCTTCCTTGATTAAACTTAATTCTTTTAATTGATATACTATCAAGTTGCACCGTCACTAACTCCTCCATTCAAACTCCCAACATCACCTCTTCTCACATGAAAACATGGACCGTTGGTTCGTCAACTGTCCGCCCCAAAATCTTTCTTCCATCATTTGGCATGTAAAAAGCAACATTTTGAGATGTAACCGTTTGCATCTCTACTCCTCCTGCCCTGCATCTGCCTTGTACACCTGACAGTAAAATCCATGGTTTCATAAACAATACAGTTCTATTAGGTTTTTGCCCACCCCCCCAATTTTCCCTACCCTTCCCTCTTTCTTTTCAATGCGTTCTTTCTTTGCTCTTTTGTATTTTATATTTTTCTGAAATTTAATAAATAGAATACAATTCTTTATTGGCCAAGTGTGATTGGACACACAAGGAATTTGTCTTGGTGCAAATGCTCTCAGTGTCCATAAAAGAAAAGAAAAAAATTAGTCAAGAGTCAAGAATCATCAGGTACCACACTTAATAAAAGTCATAGGGTATAATAAGCAATCAAATCCTACTAGGAAGCAGTCAATATAAATCGTAAGGATACAAGTGACAAGGTTACAGTCCTACAATCACTAATGGGAGGGGATGAGTGATAAGGAGTGATGAGAAGATTAACAGTAATAGTAGTGCAGACTTTGTAAATAGTTGGACAGTGTTGAGGGAATTATTTGTTTAGCAGAGTGATGGCGTTGGGGAAAAACTGTCCTCGTGTCTAGTTGTTCTGGTGTGCAGTGCTCTATAGCGTCATTTTGACGGAAGGGGTTGAAACAGTTTGTGTCCAGGATGTGAGGGGTCTGTAGATATTTTCACAGCCTTCTTTTGGACTCAGGGTGCAGGATACAGGTCCTCCTCCATGGAAGGCAGGTTGGTAGCCATTGTTTTTTCTGCAGTCCTAATTACTCTCTGAAGTCCGTGTCTGTCCTGTTGGGTTGCAGAGCCAAACCAGACGGTGATAGAGGTGCAGATGACAGACTCAATAATTTAACAGGACACAGCAGTTGCCAGTTGATGGTACCTGTGAGATAGATGATAGATAGAATGATAGATAGAATGATAGATAGATGAGATATAGATGATAATAGATGGGTAGGAAGGTAGGTAGGTAGATAGATATAGATAGATAGATAGATAGATAGATAGATAGATAGATAGATAGATAGATAGATAGATAGATAGATGGTACAAATGCTCTCAGTGTACATAAAAGAAAAGATACATTCATCAAGAGTCAAGAATCATCAGGTACAACACTTAATGATAGTCATAGGATACAAGAAACCATCCAATCCTACTAGGAAACAGTCCATATTCAGGTGGGGAGGAGAGACAACGCGAAGTGCCCTGCTACCTTCGGAGAGCCAGCCGGGGACCCGGACAAGCTACACGGAGAGCCGGTGGCATCCACAAATCTCTCCACCCGCGAATGCCAAGGGGCACCCAAAGCCTGCCTTCCGGTCAAGCCTCCCCTTTGTGTGGCACTCTACCTGTGTCCCAGCCTGGGGGGCAGTGGGGGGCTTCGATTCCTTCTCTCCTGGAGTCCCCCTTGCCCCCTCCCTGCCCGGACTGCCTCGCCCAGTGCTCCCCTTCTGAGGGGGTCTCTGAGGAGGGTCTCTGGCCTGAGGGGGTGGGGAGGCGGTGGGGAGTCTCGGCCGGTCTGGCTGTGACAGCGAGCGAAGCGGCGGGGTCATCGGACGGGGCTGCCCGGGGAAGGGGAAGCCAGGCCGGGTTGAATGGGGGAGGGGAGGGATGCATCGAGCCCCCCAATTTCTGCCGCCCCCCCTCCAACCCCGGGCCAACTCTGGAGGAGAGAAGCCGGCCACGGGGGCGGGGGGCGCCCCGGAGCTGAAGCCCGAGGACCACGCGAGCTGCAGGCGCCTCTTCCTCCTCTTCCTCGTCCCCCTCCTCCTTTTCTTCCTCCTCCTCCTCCTCCCCTCCCTTCATCCTCCACTCCTCCTCTCCTTCTCTCTTCTGCATCCTCCTCCTCCTCCCCCTCTCTCCTCTTCTCCTCCCCTCCTCCTCGCCTCCTCCCTCTCTCCTCCTTCCTCCCCTCCTCCTTCCTGCTTCCTCCTCTTCTTCTCCTCCCCTCCTCCTTTTCCTCCCCTCCCCTCTTCCTCCTCTTCTTCTTCCTCCCCTCCCCTCTTCCTCCTCTTCTTCCTCCCCCTTCTCCCTTCCTCTTCCCTCTCCTCCTTCCCCCTCCTCCTCTTCCTCCTCTTCTCCTCCTCCTCCTTCTTCCTCTTCTTCCTCCCTTCCTCCTCTTCCTCCTTCTCCTCTTCTTCCTCCCCCTCACACCTCTTCCCCTCCGCCCCTTCCTCCACCTCCTTCCTCCTCCCCTCCTCCTCTTCCTCCTTCCCTCCTCCTTTTCCTCCCCTCCCTCTTCCTCTTCCTCCTCTTCTTCTTCCTCCCCTCCCTCCCCTTCCCTCCTCCCCTCCCTTCCTCCTCTTCTTCCTCCCCCTTCTCCCTCCTCTTCCTCTCCTCCTTCCCCTCCTCCTCTTCCTCCTCTTCTCCTCCTCCTCCTCCTTCCTCCTCTTCCTCCTTCTTCTCCTCTTTCCTCCCTTCTCCCCCTCCTCCTCCTCTTCCCTCTCCGCCTGCTCCCTTCCTCTCCTCTCTTCCTCTTCCTCCTTCCCTCCTCCTTTTCCTCCCTCCCTCTTCCTCTTCCTCCTCTTCTTCTTCCTCTTCCTCCTCTCCCCTTCCCCCTCCTCCTCTTCCTCCTCTTCTCCTCCTCCCCCTCCTCCTTCTTCCTCTTCTTCCTCCCCCTCCCCTCCTCCCCCTCCTCACTCCCCTTCCCTCTCCGCCTGCTCCCTTCCTCTCCTCCTCCCCGGTCCCCCAGACCGTGGCGGCGGGAGGTCGGGGCTGTTTCGGAGGGGGTCCGTCTTTCCGCGGGCGGCGGAGCGAAGGGTGAAGGGCGGGGCGGGGGGGGAGGCGGGGGCGGGCGGCGATTGGAGGGAAGTTGAGCCGGGGCGGGGCCGGGAGGCGCGCTCGGCCCCGCGAGCTGCCCAGGAGCCGCAGCCGGGAGCGCCGGGGGGGGGGAGCGCTCACTTCTGCCTCGCCCGCCAGCCGAGCGCCAGCCGCCCCCGCCGGCCCTCTCCGCCCGCAGCCCGGCGCGGGGACTCGAACCCGGGACGCGCAGCTCCGGCAGGCAGGCAGGCGGGTCAAGGCGAGGCAGCCCGCAGCGGGCCGGGGATGATGGGCGGCGGGGCTCGGCGGTGAGCGGCAGGTCCCCGCCTGCGAGCCGCGGCTGTCAAGAAGGGCCGAGCGGGGCCGGCGGGAGGGAAGCGCGGCCGCTCCATGGGGCGCCCCGCGGGCAGCAGCGGCGGCGGCGGCACCGGCGGCGGCGGCGGAGGAGGAGCGGGGTCCGGGACGCCTCCGGCGCGGGAGGCGGCTTGAGCCCGGCCGGCGCGGGACCGCGAGGCAGAGGAGGAGGCGGAGGAGGCGGCGGCAGGTAGGCAGGTAGGTAGATCGGCAGCGATCCCGGGGCTGCAGCCGGGACGGGAGGCTCCCACGTGGCGGCGGGCAGGGATGGGCAGGTTTGCCAGGTGTTGCCTTTCCTTCCTTCCTTCCTTCCTTCCTTCCTTCCTTCCTTCCTTCCTTCCTCCTCTTTCCTTTCCTCTCTCCCTCCAGTTTTCTTCCCTTCACACCCTTCCTTCCTTCTCTCCTTCCTTCTATCTTCCCCTCCCTCCCTCTTTTCCACCGTTTTCTCTTTCTCCTTCCTTCCTTCCTCCCCCTTCCTCTCCTTCTTTCCTTCCTTTTCCCTTTCCCTCCCTCCCTCCCTTTTTCCTCCCTTCACCCTTCCTTCCTTCTCTCCTTCACTTCTTTCTTTTCTCTTTCCCTCCCTCCCTCTTTTCCACCGTTTTCTCTTTCTCCTTCCTTCCTTCCTCCCCCTTCCTCTCCTTCTTTCCTTCCTTTTCCCTTTCCCTCCCTCCCTTTTTCCTCCCTTCACACCCTCCCTTCCTTCTCTCCTTTACTTCTTTCTTTTCTCTTTCCCTCCCTCGCTCCCTCTTTTCCACCCTTTTCTCTTTTTCCTTCCTCCCTCCTTTCGTTTCTCTTTCCATTCCTTCCTTCCTTCCTCTCGTTTTCCTCCCATCACCCTTCCTTCCTTCTCTCCTTTCTCTTCTCTTTCCGTCCCTCCCTCCTTTTCCAACCTTTTCTCTTTCACCTCCCTCCCTCTCCCTCTCCACTTCTTTCCTTCCTTTTCCCTTTCCCTCCCTCCCTTTTTCCTCCACCCTTCTTTTCTGCCCTCCCTCCTTTCTCTTCTCTTCCTCCTTCCTTCCCTCCTTCGCATCCCTTCCGCGGACGCTCCCGCCCGGGGACCTCGGGGCCGGCGATCCGGGGCCGGCTTGCCTTTCGCGTCGGCACGGCGGCTGCTGCTGCTCCAGGCGCCGGGCTTTGTTCGGGCGAGCGCGGAGCCGGCCGCTCGGTCTCCCCCGCGAGAAGGAGCCCCGCGCGGGCGGCTGCGGGCGCGGAGCGGTGCCGGGGCGTCGGAGACAAAGGCTGCGCGCTGCTCTTTGCGGGGGTTTCGCTCCGTTTCGCGGGGGGGATCGGACTTCGCCTTTCCCGAGCTGGCCCTCTCTTCCTCCCCCCCCACCCCCCCCCCGGGCTTCCAATTTGTCCGCTAATGGCCCGGTGTAATTACTCTTTGCTTTGCCTGACGGTTGACAGGAGTTGTTGTGTATCCCGAGGGCAGCGAAGGTGGAAAGCGGAGAGTTTACAAGAGGGAGGAATCCCCGCCGAAGAGGGAGAGAGAGCGTGAAAGAGGGAGAGAAAGAGAGAGAGAAAGAGAGAGAGAGAGAGAAATAGAGAGATAGAGAAACAGACAAACAGAGAGGAAGAGTGAAGGGGGAGAATGAGAAAGAGAGAGAGAGTGAAAGACAAAAGAGAGAGAGTGAAAGAGGGAGAGAGTGAAATAGAGAGAGACAGACAGAGAGAGAGAGAGAGAAAGAAAGAGAGTGAAATAGAGAGAGAGGAGAATGAGAAAGAGAGAGAGAATGAAAGAGGGAGAGAGAAAGAGAGAGAGAGTGAAAGAGGGAGAGAGTGAAATAGAGAGAGACAGACAGAGAGAGAGAAAGAAAGAGAGTGAAATAGAGAGAGGGAGAATGAGAAAGAGAGAGAGTGAAAAAGAGAGAGAGAGAGAGAAAGAGAGAAATAGAGAGAGAGGAGAATGAGAGAGAGAGAGAGAATGAAGAGGAGAGAGAAAGAGAGAGAGTGAAAGAGGAGAGAGTGAAATAGAGAGACAGACAGAGAGAGAAAGAAAGAGAGTGAAAAGAGAGAGGAGAAGAGAGAGAGAGAGTGAAAAAGAGAGAGAGAGAGAAGAAAGAGAGTGAAATAGAGAGAGTGAAATAGAGAGGGGAGAATGAGAAGAGAGAGAAAGAAAGTGTGTGTGTGAGAGAGAGTGAAAGAGAGAGACAGAGAGAGGGGAAAGAAGAGAGAGGTGTGTGTGTGTGTGAGTGAAGAGAGAGAGAGAGAAAGAGAAATTCCTTGGCCAAAAATCAGAGTGAGACAATGAGAGAGAGGGAGAGAGAGAGAGAAAAAGTGTGTGTGTGAGAGAGAGAAATAGAAAGAGACAGACAGAGAGAGAGAAAGAGAGAGAGTGAAATAGAGAGAGAGGGAGAATGAGAAAGAGAGAGAGAAAGTGTGTGTGTGTGTGTGTGTGTGTGTGTGTGAGAGAGA
Organism: Pseudonaja textilis; assembly: GCF_049901715.1. Classification (NCBI taxonomy): domain Eukaryota; kingdom Metazoa; phylum Chordata; class Lepidosauria; order Squamata; family Elapidae; genus Pseudonaja; species Pseudonaja textilis. The sequence goes on from NC_141997.1 coordinate 51,688,490, forward strand.
GAGAGAGTGAGAGAGAGAGGTGCAGTCTACCTGGGAAGGCTGTGTGACTCTGTGTGTTGCCAATTGATGCTGCTGCTGCCAGAACCCTTCAGGAGCCTCCAGCCTTTGTTGACCAAGGAAGAAACTTGATCCAGAGGCCATCCAGAGCAGCCCCCTCCCTCCCCCCCCACCCCAGCCCCCTTTCTGCATGTAGGTTCAGTGCAGCAGGTGAGCCCCCTTTCACCTTGAAGGGGTGGGGAGGCTTGGCCAACAGTGGGGAAAGGGGGGTCTCCAAAGGATCTGCCTCAGAGAGTCTTCCTGGGTTAAAAGACAGGCTGCAGCTCCTCTTCTTCTTCTTCTTCTTCTTCTTCTTCTTCTTCTTCTTCTTCTTCTTCTTCTTCTTCTTCTTCTTCTTCTTCTTCTTCTTCTTCCTCTTCCTCCTCCTCCTCTTCCTCTTCTTCTTCCTCCTCCTCTTCCTCTTCTTCTTCCTCTTCCCCTTCTTCCTCTTCCTCCTCCTCCTTTTCTTCTCCTTCCTCCTCCTCTTCCTCCTCCCTCCTCCTCGCTGTTGTGTTGAGCTGATAAGGCCCAGGAGGGATTTGGCACTCGGGGTTCAAGCTTTGTGTCTCTTAAATTTCCAGGTGTTGGAGACTCGCTTGCAGTCAAAATGGCCGTCCTGATTGTCCTGCTGCTTCTGGGGACGCTGGTGGTGGCTGAGGCAGCGAGAGGTAAGGAGGCCTGGTGACTTTTCAGAAAGTGCCTCATGGTGACCCTTGAAGCAAATCCCTTTCTCTCCCTCCCTCCCTCCTTCCTTCCTTCCTCTTTTCCTACCTCCTCCTTTCCCTCTCTTTTTTCCTTCTCTCCTTCCTTTTCTTTCTCCCCTTCCTTCCTCCTCTCTTCCTTCCCCTCTCCTTCTTCCTTCCTTCCTTCCTTTTCCTTCCTTCCTTCCTTCCCTTCCTTCTCTCTCTTCCTTCCTTCTCTTCCTTCCTCCTTCCCCTCATTTTCTCTTCCTCCTCCTTCCCTCCTTTTCTCTTCCTTTTTTCTCTTCCTCCTCCTTCCTTCCTTTTCCTCTTCCTTCCTTCCCTTCCTTTTCTTTTTCCTTCCTTCCTCTCTTTCTGTTCTTCTGTCCCTTCCTTCCTTCCTTCCTTCCTTCCTTCCTTCCTTCCTTCCTTCCTTCCTTCCTTCCTTCCTTCCTTCCTTCCTTCCTTCCTTCCTTCCTTCCTTCCTTCCTTCCTTCCTTCCTTCCTTCCTCCCTCCCTCCCTCCCTGCAAGGGTTGCCCTTCAACCTCCCCTTGTCTTTCTCCCCTTCCCAGGCAGGTGTGCTCTCTGGGGCTGTTCAGTCTGAGGTGTGAAACAATGCCCCCCCTTTCCAGTTTGCAGCCTGGCTACAAGGAAAACAATGGCATTCCTGGGTGGATCAGGCCAGCCCCTCCCCTGCCCTCCCCTCTAATCTCACTCTCCCAATCTAAGCACTAACTAAACAAACCAATCCATTAACTCCCCCCGCCCCCGGAAGTGACAGACAAATGACAGGCCTCAAAAACCAGCAAAGAGCCTTTAGCCCGGTGGCTCCAAACCACCATCCGATTCCCCTGAACCAGGTTGGGCCCTTAGAGCGGGGGCTGGGCGGGGGCGGGGGCTCAAAGGGGAGAGGAAACTAACCAAGGTTTAAAGAAAACCCCCCTTTTAGTGTCTGTATCTCCTTCCTTCCTTCCTTCCTTTTTTCTTTTTAATAAATATTTTATTGAAAAGTAGGTTTTAAAAACATTAATGGTGGTGATCTTTTTGGCATATGTCTCAATCTTTACATTGTTATATGAGTAAATGATCATCCAACAGTATAAACATTTATATACATCTATACATATACATATATATATATATATTTACACTGTAATCTTTGTATCCATTTCTATCTTAGATGTTATGTTGCAATATAATCTCTTCTTAAATGCTATTTCACATTTTTTGGACTTGCTTTCATATCCCTCCATTTATAAATTTTTTCCCCCCGTATTGCATAGAATTCTGAACTGCTTCACTCCTTTAGTTTTAATGTCATACTATCTAACTCAGCACTCTGAAAAGTTTTTTTTTTCTATTATTGCTTCATTGGTCAGTATTCCGTTTAACTTCCATGTTTGGGCAATTAATAATCTTGCAGTTGTAATAACATGAATGATTAGGTATATATCTGGTGTTTTTTTTGTTTGGAAATTCTCATTTATTATCCCCAATAATAAAAAACATTTCTGGTGTATAATTTATTTTAAGGTCCAGTGTTTCTTCTAAAGCATTTTGTGCCAAAATTCTTGTACTTTCTTGAACTCCCACCACATATGATAATAGGTGCCTCGTTCTTTCAAACATTTCTGGCATAGAGGTTCGTGATGGCGAATCTATGCCACGCATGCTGGAAGTGGCACGCAGAACCATTTCCCCTGGTATGCAGGAGCTCGCCCAGAAGAGCTCGCCCACTGCACATGCATGCACGCCGCCATCACCCGACCGCTGATTGTCGGGTATCTGGCACGCATGTGCAGGGGGGGCTGCATGGGAGACACGCGCGCATGCGCAGAGATGAGCAGCATGTGCTGGGGGTCATGAGCGCAGCAAGGGGATTGTGCATGGAGGTGCACAGGGGTGGGATTCAAACTTTTCAACAACCGTTTCTGTGGGCGTGGCTTAGGTGGTGGGCGTAGCTTGGTGGTCATGTTATTGGCTGGGCGTGGCCAACTCAACATCACTCACATCGAGGCACGCATCTCCTCGCCTGGCCTCTCTTGAACATGAGGATGCTGCAATCGTCGTAAGTGTGAAAAATGGTCATAAGTCACTTTTTTCAGTGTCATTGTAACTTTGAATGGTCACTCCACACAAGCAAAGTACCAGCAAAGGAGGGGGAAAAAAAACTCCAGAGAAGTTCCTGAGACAGGAAGTCTAGTCCTGCCAAGAAGGTAACAAGGGTTAACGGAGAGGCAGTTTCTGTAAGCAACACCAGAATGTTTCCTTCCTGCCTTCCTTACAGGATTAGGCCAATAATTTCTTCTAACAACCAGTTCTCCGAACTGCTTAGTCAAGCTATCAGGCTCCCCTTGCCAAGACTCCATGGTAATTTCCAGCTCTCTTGACCCTACATGACTGGGGACTTGACTCTCGACCCAGCTGGGCGAGATAAGGGCTCTTCCTGCCGATAAGCATCGCGCCAGGGAGAGTGAGTCGACTTCCCATTGCTAGTGAGAGTGTGCAAATGCTTTGATGCCTTCGGGGAGTTTAAGCTTTTGTTGTTTCTAACTCCCAGCCTTCCAAGGAATTAGCAGAATCTTGGCAAGGTGCTTTTGTGCTGGAAACTGAAAGGGTCTTACATGTTCATATAGGCCTGAGAATTTCTGGTTCCCCACCTCATCTCTCCCTCCTTCTCTCTCTTTCCCCTTCCTTCTCTCCTTTTCTCTCTCCCTCCCTCTTTCCCTCCTCCTCTCTCTCTCTCTCTCTCTCTCTTCCTCCTTTCCTTCTCCCTTTCTCCCTCCTTTCTCCCTCCCATTCTCTCTCCCTCCCTCTCTCCCTCCCTCCTCCTCTCAACCTTTCCCTCCCTCCTTCCTTTCTCCCTACCTCTTTCCCTCCCTCCTTCTCTCTCTCCTCCTTTCCCTCCCTCCTTTTCTCTTTCTTCCCCTCCCCTCTTCCCCTCCCTTCCCTCTCTTCTCTCCCCCTCTGTCTCCCTCTTTCCCTCCCTTCTCTATCTCCCCTTTTCCCTCCCTCCTTTTCTTTCTTCCTCTCTCCCTCTTTCCCACCCTTCCCTCTCTCCTCTCCCCCTCTCTCTCCCTCTTTCCTCCCTCCTCCCTCTCTCTCTCCCTCTCCCTTCTTTCACCCCTTCCCCCAGGGTTTAAAATGAGTGTTCAAATATTCAAATATGGATGCTTCTCTCTGGTGCTTGTCAACTTTGGCAAGTTTAAGATGGGTGGACTTCAACTCCCAGAATTCCCTAGCCAGCACATGGAATTCTGGGAGTTGAAGCCCACTCCTCTTAAATCTTGCCAAGGTTGATAAGCACCAGAGAGAAGCATCCATATTTGTTTTTTTTTTTTAAAGCTACATTCTCTTGTTTACTGTTTAGCTTTCCCAGAGATCAACCACAGAGTCTTGCCAGCAACATTATCATTATTATATTGTAATAACCACGTTGCCTGCAGCCTTAATCTAGCCAACAGGTGAAAAATTTGCAATGCTTTGGGAATAGGTGGGCTGTTTCTCAGGTCAACCTGATCATGTCTAGCAAAGGAGGGTGAGCAGGAAAATGCTTGTAAGCCTTTAGACAGGGGACAAAACTCAGAATTTGAAACTTGCTTCTGATAATGGCACAATGGAGGGTGACCGGGCCCTTTGGCTTGGCTGCAGATCAGAACATTAGCTTTCATCCAGATATTCTACATGGAACAGGTGAAAAAAAAATGTTTGGAGGATGGACCAGTGATCCCAAAGTAAAAACTTTGAAAGCAGGGTGACCTGGAAAACAATTAAAGGGGACCAGAGAACACTCTTCAAATACCCCAAAGAAAGAAGATCGTTGTCTGTCCTTTGTCCTCTGTAAATGAAGGGGACTGAAATGGTGTTAAAATGGCTGAAGAGCCATTTCCAACTGGATCTCTTTGAAAAATGTGTTAATGGGATTAAGAACTTGACAATGTAGAAGTTGCTCAAGGGTTGATTGATTCATTATGGGCCATCAAGTCATTTGTAACTCCTTGTGGCCAGATAATTTTTTTTTTCATGGTGATTTGTTCATAATCTGTTCTTTCAACTAAGGATGTAGCCTTCCCTTAATTGGGCCTTTCCAACCCTTCTCTTTCTCTCTCTCTCTCTTTCTCTCTCTCTCTTTCTCTCTCTCCCTCCCTCCCCATCCATCCATCCATCTATCTATCTATCTATCTATCTATCTATCTATCTATCTATCTATCTATCTATCTATCTATCTATCTATCTATCTATCCTTTATTAAACATTAAAATATATACACAATATAAAACATTTCATAAAATACACAAAACCAAAAAGTTATACATAACCAATAAACGTAAAAATATAAACATTTCTAATTGCGTAGATGGCGTGTTTTTATCAAACAGTTTCCCAATACTTAGTACCTATATCTGGTATATACCTGTTTTCTCTTGTCTATCTGTTTACTTACAGGTTTCTATCCTTTATCCAATTATACCAGTCTTCCCAAACTGTAAAATATTTTGAGTCTTTCTTATCTTTTAGCCTTGGGGCGAGTTTATCCATTTCCACACAGTCGTAGATCTTCTGGATTATCAAATTATCTGTTGGCACCTGGTCTCCCTTCCAACACTGAGCTAATGCTATCCTTGCTGCCGTTTTTATATGTAAAATTAAATATTTGATTTCTTTTATGATTTCACCTTTTATTATTCCCAACAAAAAAATTTCAGCCTTAGGTTCTAATCGAACGTTTGTGATTTCTCTTTATCTATATTCATATTTTTTCCCAATACTTTTTGCTCTTCGGGCAAAGCCACCAAGCGTGGAAGAAGGTACCCCTTTTTTGCCTACATTTCCAACAGAGTGGGCTTAAATTTGGATGCATATTGGCCAATCTTGAAGGTGCCAGATACCACTGATAGCACATTTTATGCTGATTCTCTTTATAAACAGCCAATTTCATTAATTTATAGTTTTGCTTCCAAATTTTTATATATATATATACACACACACATCACACATCAGAGTTCAGAGAGAGAGAGAGAGATATGTGTGTGTGTGTGTGTGTGTGTGTGTGTGTGTGAGAGAGTGAGAGTAGAGAGAACACACATCACATATTTTATATATATATAAAAGGACCACTCATTGGGAAACTTTAAAAAGTATTTATGTTTGATGAGTTAGTTTGTGCAATTTTTATAGCTGCCCAACTCGACCAAATGACTGTACAGCTTACAATTCTAAATCAATGAAATAATTCAAACAAGTAACAATAAACTTGGTTTTCTTCCATGGTAAAACAGCAAAGACATATTCCTGAGAAATGTTTAAAGGCAGCTATTTTCAGACTTTTCATCAGAGAGATGAAAACTGCAGGGATGGGCCCAATTACTTAATCTGGCCAACTTTTTCTCAACTTTTTTTTCATATGGTTTCTATGAAAGTGAGGCCTCTCCAGTGATTCTCAAAAACAAACAAACAAAAAAACCCAAAACCGACCCAGCTCTCTTTATGTGACTGTCATAGATAAGAGCATCTTTCAATATTCAACAGAGGTTAACATTATTTAAGGTTTTCCTGCAATGAAGTCTTATCAACCTGACAGCGGTTTTACACAGTGCATAACAAACAATCAGAATAGAGCTGGAAGGGACCCCGGAGGTCTTCTAGTCCAGCCCCCCTGCTCAGGCAAGAACCTATAAATGGAACCCTATACTAATCCAGACAAATGGCTGCCCTGTCTCTTCTTAAAATTCTTCAGTGATGGAGCACCCACAACTTCTGGTAGCAGGCTATTCTACTGGTTTAGTTTTTCTCACTGTTAGGAAGTTTCTCCTTAATTCCAGGTTGCTTCTTTCCTTGATCAGTTTCCATCTGTTGTTTCTTCTCTTGCCTTCTGGTGCTTTGGAAATTAATTTGACCCCCTCCTCTTTGTGGTGGTCCCTCAAATATTGGAATATTCCTATCATGTCCCCCTCTAGTTCTTCTTTTCTCTAGACAAACCCAATTCCTGCAACTGTTCTTCGTATGTTTTAGTCTCCAGGCCTTTAATCCTCTTAGTTTATTTATTTTATTTCTTTAGTTTAGTTTGTCAAGCATGTATGAGAAAACAAGTATGAACATAGCATATAAGTATAAGCAGGTATGAGTATATATACATAGTAAATGAGTACAAATAAATGGGAACAATAGGACAGGGACGGTAGGCACGTTGGTGCACTTATGCACATCCCCTTACAGACCTCTTAGGAATGGAGTGAGGTCCATGGTGGACAGTTTAAGATTAAAGTTTTGGGGGTTTGAGGATGTAACAACAGAGTCACGTAGTGAGTTCCAGGCATTGACCTGTTGCTGAGGTTGTATTTTCTGCAATCGAGTTTGGAGCAGTTTACTCTGAGTTTGTACCTATTGTGTTACTAACAGAGAAGTTGCTCTTCTCTGCCTTTTTCCCAAAGTCTCAATATCTTGGTCACGTTGGTGACCAAAACTGGATGCAGAATTCCAGGTGTGGCCTTATAAAGGATTTACAAAGCAGTATTAATACTTTACGTGGTTTCGGTTCTATGCCTCTGTTTATACTACCCAGAATTGCGTTAAGCTTACTAGAATCTAATCAGAGATGCTTTGCCGATTCTAGTCCAGTGACCTGCTCCAGTAGGGTTAGAAAGGAGTGTGTGTGTGTGTGTGTGTGTGTGTGTGTGTGTGTGCGCGCGCGCGCATATGCATGGCTGTCAAAACTCCCAAAACAAGTCAAGTAGCTCTAGGGAGGCCAGTCATAAATTAGAACACTTGCTGAGCAAATGGCCATTAAGCAAGGACCACTTGTATTTGGTTTGCCAGTCACCTGGCCACGCCCACCTACTCACATGAACAGCAAACCACGCCTACCCAGTCATGTGACCAGCAAGCCACGCCCAGCCAGCAAGCCATTCCCAGCCAGTCACGCGACCAGTAAGCCACACCCTCAAATTAGGCCACGCCCACAGAAATTTGAATCCCACCCCTGGGTAGGGGGCACCAAGGATGAGTTTGTAGCACCAAGGGGACGGTGGACTGAAAAAAGTTTGGGAACTGCTGCTTCAGAGAAATCTTTTCGACCAATCTTTGCCATTTTTACAACGCGCGCAGCATAAAATGGAAGCTGCGAACGCTGCATTCCCAGACATTGGGAACGTCACCACGTTCACTCTTGATTCACTCCATCTACCTTTACAAAAACACCCCAAAGAAAGCAAAACCAGAACGAGAAAGCGTGTGTGTGCGCGTGTGTGTGTGAACGAACTCACAATTCACCAACACACAGCGATGGTCTGGAACTGGAGAAAACATCTGTGGGCTCTCCAAACCTGCGATTTTTAATTTATTTATTTGGCGCATTGGAGCAAAACACGATGAATCCTGGCTTTATATCCCGAAGCGAGGGCCGTGAATATATGGGATTGTTCTGAAGTCGTGCCGGTGTTTGCACAAACAGTTTGCTATCCAAGTGTGAGAGCCGCCCCTGTTCAGGTTCTCCCCTCCTGGGTTCACAAATCAGATAAACATCGGCTGCCTCGCACAGTCTCCTCGTTGTAGTTTTGCAAACATGGCAAGGGGCACTTTGACTAATCTAACGGTTCCATTTCATCAAAACCCATCCAATTTTCAGGAAGAAACCCAGCCAATAACTGCAGGCTACTTCTTACATTAAGTGCTTCAACTTAATTTTGAACTTCGGGGTGGCAGTGGGGTCGGGGGTGGAGGAGGAGGAGGAGGAAGAAAAATGTAAATTGGGAACAGTGACCGCTTGGAATAAAGTTGGATTTGTTTCGGGTTTTGCCCTTTTTTTAGTCCTCTCTCTCCCTCCTTCCCTTTCCTAGCTGCTGAAGAAAAGGTTCATTCTTAGTTGGAAGGAAAATCATCATTATTATTTTTTTTTTGTCCTGGGCCTGGTAAATTTATTTTATGAAAGATTTACACAATCTTCGGTATTTGGTTATATGCTGCTCTGGGAGAGAAGACGTGCCACGAACCAATCTGGTTCTCGTTCTTTTTATGGGCTTGGAAATTGGCAATCTTGGAAATTTCTGCATTTCTGCATCTTCCAAGGAGTTTCTTCACTACTTCTCCTTCTCCTTCTCCTTCTTCTTCTTCTTCTTCTTCTCCTTCTCCCTTTCCTTCTCCTTCTCCCTCTCCTTCTCCTCCTCCTCCTCCTCCTCCTCCTTCTCCTTCTCCTCCTTCTCCTTCTCCTTCTTCTCCTTCTCCTTCTCCCTCTCCTTCTCCTCCTCCTCCTCCTCCTCCTCCTCCTTCTCCTCCTTCTCCTTCTCCTTCTTCTCCTTCTCCTTCTCCCTCTCCTTCTCCTCCTTCTCCCTCTCCTTCTCCTTCTCCTTCTCCTTCTCCTCCTTCTTCTTCTGAACTGAAAAAGCTCCTTGGATGAGAAGCGAAACCTCTTCAAAGGAAAACTAGAAAGTCCAGTAGCTTCTTTAAAAAAAACACTTTGGGGACAATCGTGACCTGGATGACAGATAATCTCCAGAGACATTAAGACTGGGGTATGGTTGACAGCACAAGCCAAGTTCCGTGTTGTGGGTTTGTGTGACGTTGCCTTTCAAAACATGCAAGATGTTGAAGGCAGGTCATGTAAACAATGTCTCCTTTTCAGTGCTCTCCGTTCCTTGGCTCCGGTGCAAGGAAATAGACCCAGTAGAAATCATAATTTGCAGCAACGTGTCTGTGCTTGCGGTCAAGAGAATTAATGGAGCCAATCGGAAACGCATCCGGATTTCATTTTCTGTCAGGGGATTATTATTTGGGCTTGCTGCAAATATGAGCCTCAGAAAAAGGTTTTTTGTTTTTTTCCCTGAGTGGAAATTGGATCAGGAGGGTTGAATCACTTCCTCGTATGGCTCATCTGGGAGTGAGGCACGTTGGCTGGCAGCCCCCGTTTAACATCCAGGATCGATGCTTTCCTTCCCTTAAGAAGGCAAAGAAATGGGACAATTCTGACTTGACCGATTAGCAGAGTTGGGAGGGACCTTGTAGGCCATCTAGTCCAACCCCCAGCCCCGCCCAAGTAGGAGACCCTACACCATTTCTGACAGGTGGCAGTCCAGTCTCTTCTTGAAAGTCTCAAGTGATGAAACTCCCACAACTTCTGAAGGTAACTTCTGTTCCACTGGTTGATTGTTCTCACTGTCAGACAAAAATTTCTCTTTATTTCCAGGTTGAATCTCTCCTTGTTCAGTTTCCACCCATTATTTCTTATCTGGCCTTCGGATGCTTTAGAAAATAGCTTGACCCCTTCCTCCTCCCTGGGGCAGCCCCTCAAATACTGGAAGATGTTATCATGTCTCCCCTGGTCCTTCTCTTCACTAGACTGCAACAGTTCCTGCAGCTGTTCTTCATATGTTTTAGCCTCCAGGCCTTTAATCATCCTAGTTGCTCTTCTCTACACTTTTTACAAAGTCTCAACATCTTTTTTATAATGTGGTGACCAAAACTGGATGCATGTAGAGTCCCCGTGGTCACCACTATGACCACGGGGACTCTATAAAACAAGACAGGATAGCAGTCTTCTAGTATTTGAGGGGCTGGCACAGAGAGGAGGAAGGGGTCAAGCTATTTTCCAAGGCATCTGAAGGCCAGACAAGGAACAATGGATGGAAACTGAACAAGGAGAGATTTAACCTGGAAATAAGGAGAAACTTTCTGACCGTGAGAACAATCAATCCATGGAACAGGAGTTCCCTTCAGAAGTTGTGGGAGCTTCATCCCTGGAGGCTTTCGAGAAGAGACTGGACTGCTATCAGAAATGGTGTAGGGTCTCCTGCTTGAGCAGGGTGGGTGGGTTGGACTAGATGACCTACAAGGTCCCCTTCCAACTCTGTTATTCTGTTATTCTAATCAGTGGAAGGACTTGCCTTGAGAAGTTGTGCGAGCTTCATCCCTGGAGGCTTTCAAGAAGAGACTGGACTGCTCTCAGTCAGGAATGGTGTAGGGTCTCCTGCTTGGGCAGGGGGTTGGACTAGATGACCTCCAAGGTCCCTTCCAACTCTATTAATCTGTTAATCATAACCTGATTGGAAACCCCCTTTTTTTTTCAGCACAGTGGTAACTTTGAATAGTCCTTAAACTGTCCTCATGTAAATTGAGGGCTTCTGCACTGTATTAGGTGAGCTAAACGTTGCAAATATTTAACGCTAGTCCACTTTGAAAGAGCCATCCTAGTTTTTCCGAAGGCTTTTCTGTTCCTGGGTTGGCATTTTTTTTTTTCTGATGTAGCAATAACCTCTAGTAGCTTTTGACTCAGCCACATCCTGCAATCGCATCGATAGATTAATATATTACATTTGAACCAGGGATCTGGTTGAACAGGTTCTTGGTTGCAGCTATTTTAACCCAGTAACTGAGTAGGGGAGACAGTATTTCACGTCAAGCTTGCTGTATTTCCTTCCTGGGGTAAATCATAATGTCAAAATTCAGGCCATTGATAAACTGATAAACTGCCCACGCTTTCCCATTAGAATATTTGAGGATTGCTTGTTGATACCAGAGTAACAAAGGTGCAGCTTTGAAGCGTGTCTGGATTATATGAAAAGCACCATATGGAAAGGTGGGGAGGTTGCTTTTTGAGGGGGTGGTGGTGCGTTATTCACTAGCTATGTGCGAGAACATCCGAAATGTACGTAGACTCCTACAGAGTAAGATATAAAATAGGATCTTGTCTATACAGTTTTGCACCTTTAATTGACAATGGATTTTATTTGGGGGGGAGTGGGGGCAGGAACCAAATTGCAGTTACCATACCCAAAATATTGTGGACATTTCTACTTTAAACAGTGATAGCTTTGTAAGGGGAATCAAGGAAGATTTTTCTGTAAACTTTTATAGACTTCCTGCCTCGCTTCCTCCCTTGCTCCCTCTCCCTTTTCCTTCCTTCCTTCCTCCTTTCCTTCTTTCCTTCCTTCCTTCCTTCCTTCCTTCCTTCCTTCCTTCCTTCCTTCCTTCCTTCCTTCCTTCCACCCTCCCTCTCTCCTTCCATTCTCCCCCCTTCCTGTTTTCATTCCTTTCCTCCCTCCCCTCCTTTCTTTCTTTTTTCTCCTTCCTTTCTCCCTCCCTTCTTTCTCCCTTCCTCCCTCCCTCCCTTCCTTCTTTCTTTCTTTCTTTCTTCTTTTTTTCTCTCTCCCTCCCTCCTTCCTTTCTCCCTCCCTCCTTCCTTTCTCCCTCCCTCCCTCTTCCTTCCTTCATCCATCCCTCCCTCCTTTCTTTCTTTCTTTCTTTCTTTCTTTCTTTCTTTCTTTCTTTCTTTCTTTCTTTCCTTCCTTCCTTCCTTCCTTCCTTCCTTTCCTTCCTTCCTTCCTTCCTTGTTCCTCTCTTCCTTCCTTCCTTCCTTCTTCCCTCCCTCCACCCTCCCCTTCTTCTTTCTCCCTCCTTCCTTCCTCTTCTTTTCCCTTCCTCCATCTTCCTCCCCCTCCTTCCTTCCTCCCTCCCTCCTTCCTCTCCTTCCTCCGTTTCCATCCACTCACCCACTCGCCCTTCTCCAAAGCAGGAGAGTTGGAGGAGCTCTTCCCTCCAACAACACACAGATTGTGTGTGTGTGTGAAAGCTTTGTTTCGGATCTGGCCTAGATCGGGTGCAAAGATTTTCATGAACGAAACTTCTAACTGGCACCCTGTTCAGATCTTGCTTTAGGTTGACCTTCCCTCCCCATAACAGGTGTGGGTGGGAAGCTCTCAGAGATGACCCAGCTAAGACCTCTGAGAAAGGCGCTCTTTCCTTTTCTGGATTCCCCGACTTCACCAGCTGGTCCCTCAAATCCAAAACCCGGGGAAACAGTTCCGTTCTCCCAGAGAACTCTGGAACCCACATCTTCTCCTCCAGAGAGGTCCACCCTCCTCCTCTCCCTCCGGCTTTCTTGTTACAGTCTCCTGTTTACCCTTCTCTCCCCTTCCTCCTTTCCCCACGTCTAATGACTGCTGGTTTGGCCAGAGGAAATGAATTAACACAATTTACTGTTTTAAAAACAAGACACACGCCCTGCCCAGGCACACTGCGTGGAGAAGCCCTCCGGTGGAGTCCATGCCGAGAGAACAAAGCCTCAATTATGGAATGCAAGTTTTCCTATTCACACCCTCCGTCCGTCCCCTGTTTTAAAAGGAGCTGCCAGCGCCGTGCTCAGGAGCCTGGAACAAACCTCAAAACCACTGCTGACACGAAACGGGACATTGTTCTTGGTGGAAGTTGGGTTTTTTTTTTTAAAGAGCGACAGAGTCTGGAGCAGGGGGTCTCCAACCTTGGCAACTTGAAGACTTGTGGACTTCAACTCCCAGAATTCCTTGGGAGTCGAAAGTCCACAAGTCTTGCAGTTGCCAAGGTTGGAGACCTCTCGCTTGGAGCCGAATCTCCAAGCTGGCAAAGTTATCTCACAACCTGGTGTACAGTTTTGGAGTCTCTAGAAGAATTTCTAGAAAGCGGGTCGACTGGAGTGATGGAAGCTGGAACTGGGAGAAAGTTGGAAGGATGGGAGAAATGCCGTAAAATGGACTGGATATGGAAAATCTCATTTTTTTAAAAAAAGCACATTTTCCATGATGTCTTTAAGAACTGCAACAGCTCTGCAGTGGCAAAAGGGCTGTGAAAGTGTATCTGCAGACCCCTCACATCCTGGACATAAATGGTTTCAACTTCTACCTTCAAAATGACATTATAGAGCGTGTGTGTGTGTGTGTGTGTGTGTGTCTTCAAACTTGGCAACTTTTAACACTTGTGGACTTCTAACTCCCAGAATTCCTCCTCCAGACATGTTAGCTCAGGAATTCTGGGAGTTGAAGTTCACAAGTCTTAAAAGTTGCCAAGTTTGAAGACCCTTGTTGTAGAGCATTGCACACCAGAGGAACTAGACCAAGGACAATTTTTTCCCAAATGCCATCCCTCTGCTAAACAACAAATTCCACAACACAGCCAAACTTTACTAAGAATATATTTCAATTATTCTTCTCATCTTTCCTATTACCTATCTCCTCCCACGTATGACTATAACCTTGTTACTTGTATCTTTACAATTTATATTGTTTTATTTCATTTCCTAGTATGACTTGATTCCTTATTTGGTATCCTATGACTATCACTAAGTGTCGTATCTTATGATTTTTGATGAATCATATTTTTACGTGCCCTGAGAACTTATGCACCGAAGACAAATTCCTCGTGTGTCCAAATCATACTTGGCCAATAAAGAATTCTATTCTCTGTTCTATTCTATCATGCGATGGGCCTCCTTAATTCCATCTTTTCTTGAATTGGCACCAAAAAAAGCTTATTGCGTTTCTACAAACAGAATTGGATTCTTAGAAGGTTATAAAGTAGAGGGAGACTTTGCTTTTGAATTTTGTGGGGGGCCAAATTTGAAGCCAAGCACACTGTTGTTTGTGCGTTTGCTTCCAGCAGAAGGGTGAAGGCTTCAGTTTTATAGCAAACTTTGTCCTTTTTTAGTCTCACTGCAATTCTGGCCACGTTCCTCCTCCCCCCACCCCCAGACCATTTCTGGTGCCAGGGGAGAGAATAAGGTAAAGCAAGGAGAAATTAGATCCCTGGCTTGGCTTTTATTATTCCACTTAATAACTTTTGTTACTAAGCTTAGGTTGTCCACTTTATGGATGTTGAGGCATCTGGTGGACGTGGCATTTTGCAGCCTTCAGTCCTGCCCAATGTTATCTGCCATCCCAGTCATGTGGCCCACCAAACACGGAACCATTCAAGTATCTTCAACATGCCTGCACAGCGTAGGTCTCTCACGGAAGATGGGTGACGTATCTCAGATGCTTGTTGAAGTCAGGCGCATAGACCAGGGATCTCCAAACTTGGCCACTTGAAGACTTGTGGATTTCAAGACTTGGCAATTTTAAGACTGGTGAACTTCCACTGCCATGCTGACTGGGGAATTCTGGGAGTCAAAGTCCACAAAGCTTAAAGATGCCAAGGTTGGAGACCCCCTGATTTAGATGTTTGACTCTTGGGCTTCGAAGGAGCTTCTGCTAAACAATCTTGCATAAACTTACTAGCTGTAGCATAAAAAAAATTGGTTGACAGGAGGCACAGGATAGTAATAGAGTTGAGGACGCTGGTATCTTTTCCAAAGAGCTGATTTTGTTTCTTCATACATATCTCTGCCACCAGGAGGGTGAAAACCTGGATCCTCCTAAAATCCTCCTTCAGAAGGACCTTTCCGTATAGAAGCAAAAAATTGGTCACAAAATGGCCGACCTATTGTAACAGGGAAGCATAAAGTGATCCTGCACTAGAGCAAAACACTTTTAAAAATTTCACACGTAACAGGGTGTTAGAATCAAGACCACGTGAAGTGGTAGTACCACTTTATAGTGCCTTGACCAAACCACCTTTGGAACACTGCATCCAATTTTGGTCGCTGTGATATGAAAAATAGACATTGAGACTCTGGAAAGAGTGCAGAGAAGAACAACAAAGATGATTAAGGGACAGGAAGCCAAAACATACAAAGAAAGGTTGCAGGAATTGGGTATGTCTAGTTTAATGAAAAGGAGGACTAGTGGGTGACATGATAGAAGACTTCCAATGTCTCAGGGGCTGCCCCAAAGAAGAGGGAGTCAAGCTATTCTCCAAAGCCCCTGAGGGCAGGATGGAAACTCATCAAGGAGAGAAGCAACCTAGTAGTAAGGAGAAATTTCCTGATAGTTAGGACAATTAAATCAGTGGAACAACTTGCCTCCAGAAGTTGTAAATGTTCCAACGCTGGAAGTTTTGAAGAAGAGATTGGATAACTATTTGTCTATAGTGGTACAGGATTTCCTGCCTAGGCAGGGGGTTGGACTAGAAGACCTTCAAGTTCCCTCGCAACCCTGTTATTCAGTTATGAGACATATAATGGAACAGGGAGCAGAAGAACTTGTAATCCTGGAGGAATGCGATTCAGTGGCTAGGAGCTGTGAAAAAGCCAGCACATTTTTGAACATTTCAATGTGGCCTGTTTTAAATGATTTTTTTTTCTTCATTTGAGGTTGTGGCTGGCATTGAGCGTTGGTTTCAATGCTTTGTTTAAAACCTGTGATTGTTTGTTTTAGTGGTTCATTTTATTTTATTCAGCTGAAACCTCTTAAATGCCTTTTTTGGGGGGGAATGTGTAAAACCAAGCAGAACCAAAACAGCTGTTAAATATATTCCAAAACAATTTGGTTTGTTTTAGCAGGCGTAACAAGGAGGGATATTTTTTTTCCTTCCTTAATGGTACATTAGTGTTTGTTGGGAAATAAGTGCTTCCTTCAAAAACTTGAAAAGGAAAAAAAAAAGAATTAAACTAAACTCAGGTGGCTTTCTGAGGGCTTTTGAGAGTCAAAATATTTATATAAATAAAATTAAAATATGTAAGAAAAGGCTTGAACATTAAACACTCTACCAGTATTTTAATATAGTTCTATGATTCAGCTACTTTGGTATAAAAATGACATAGGTATAACTCAAAATATAATAGCCACAGGAATCCAGATAGAGGTAGTCCTTGACTTAAACGACTTGTTAAGTGAGGCATTCGTTAAGCGAGTTTTGCTCCATTTTTTCGACCTTTCTTGCCACATGCATGAAATGAATCACTGCGGTTGATAAGGTAGCAACACACACATATTAACAGCAGCTAGCCTTGTATTTGTACAGAATTGGAAAAATGGTAAAGATACCAGCAGAGGAAAAAGGGATTGAGAAAATATTCAAATGTGCAGAGATGAATAGATTAACACTGGCAATTAAAGAAAAAAAAAGAAACTGAACATTATATTATATGGGATTTATTTTTTATCGATGGTTAGAAAATAAACTGAATTAAAATTATTTAGATAAATATATAAAGGAAGTAGAGAATGGAATAGAATAGAACAGAATAGAAAATATACTATAGAATAGAATAGATAATGGAATAAAGAATACAACAGACAGAATATTGGAATGCAGAATAGAATATAAAATAGAATAGAATTGAATATAAATGTAGAATATAAAATAGAATAGAATAGAATAGAATTGAATATAGAATGTAGAATATAAAATAGAATAGAATAGAATAGAACTGAACAGAATAGATAATGGAATAAAAAATAGAATAGAACTGAATAGAATAGAAAAGAAAATATACTATAGAATAGAACAGAACATATAGAAGGGAAGGGAAGGGAACGGGAGAATAGAATAGAATAGAATAGAATAGAATAGAATTCTTGATTGGCCAAGTGTGATAGGACACACAAGGAATTCGTCTTTGGTGCAAAGACAAATTTTAAAAGTTTAGATATAGATATAGATAGATAAATATATATATATAGATAGAGATAGATAGAGATAGATATAGAGATATAAATATAGTTATAGATAGAAAGAGATAAGAGATAGATAGAGATAGATATAGAGATATAAATATAGTTATAGATAGAAAGAGATAAGAGATAGATAGAGATAGATATAGAGATATAAATATAGAGATAGATAGAGATGGATATAGATAGATAGATAGATAGATAGATAGATAGATAGATAGATAGATAGATAGATAGATAGAAGTGTCCTTCTCCACTCAGGCATCCTATGAATTCCATGAAGATCCTGCCTCCTGTCCACATTCTCTAACCTTTGTTCCTTCAGGGTTGATGGAAAGAGACCTCACTTCTCAATGTTTTGGTCCAGCACCTTGACTGGTCAGGAGTCTTAGGTGGGTAGATGAGACTTTCGGAAGTTCCCTTTAACTCAAGTGTTTTACTGCAGCCCCATTGAGAGGTTTCCAAAATATCATTGAATAAGAAAAGTAAGTTTGAAGCGACGACTGCTTGGATTAAGGTCAACCCCCGCTACGTCTGACGTAGAAACCTGACAGCTGGTTCACTTAAGGGAGTTGAAGTGAGAAAATGTCAGGAAGAAACGAGTGAGGTCTTCACCCTTTCACCCACCCACCATCCCAACTTCTCACTCAAAATGGTCCATTCAGACGTTTCTCTCCAAGCGTGAAGTTGGAGGAATGAGGGGGGCTATTTTGACATTTATGGAGAAGAGGACCACCTGGAGCCACAAAAGGGGAATTGGGGAGGGGGGAAAGCTCTTTCCTAACAGAATAACAAGAGTTGGAATGGACCTCGGAGGTCTTCTAGGAGTCCAACCCCTTACTCAAGCAGCAGACCCTGCGCCATTTCAGAGAGAAAGGTTGTCCAATCTCTTCTTAAAATCCTCCAGGGATGATGAAGCACCCACAACTTCTGCAGGCAAGTTGTTCCACTGGTTCATTGTCCTCCCTGTCAGAAAATTTCTCCTTAATTCCAGGTTGCTTCTCTCCTTGGTTAATTTCCATCCCGTTGCTTTTTGTCTTTTGGTGCTTTGGAGAAAAAGTTGACCCCCTCTTCTTTGGGGCAGCCCCTCAAATATTGGAAGACTATTATCACGTCGTCTCCTCCTCCTCCTCCTCCTCCTCCTCCTCCTCCTCCTCCTCCTCCTCCTCTCCTCCTCCTCCTCCTCCTCCTCCTTCTCCTCCCCTCCTTTCCTCCTCCTCCTCCTCCTCCTCCTCCTTCTCCTTCTCCTTCCTTTCTCCTCCTCCTCCTCCTCCTCCTCCTCCTCCTCCTCCTCCTCCTCCTCCTCTCTCCTCCTCTCCTCTCTTCCTCCTCCCTCCTCCTTCTCTTCCTTCTCCTTCCTTCTCTTCTCCTCTCTCTCTCCTTCTCTTTTTCTCTTTCTCCTCCCCCCCCTCCTCTCCTCTCCTCCTCCTCCTCCTCCTCCTCCTCCTCCTTCCATATCCACCATCGGACATTTCTCACATTTCCCCGGAGGATGAAGTAAAATATGCCGTATTTTTCCGGCACCCCAGTCTCTAGACTAGCCAACCCAAACCCTGCAACCATTCTTCATATGTTTTAGCCTCCCGTCCCATCCATCTCCCTAAATTTCCCTTCCCCCAACTCTTTGTCTCTAACAAACCCAGTTGCCAAACTTCTCTGGCCCCTTAACCTGCATGTATCATGGTTTGCTTCATTCCTGTCATCTGTGCTATGGGAGGTTTTCCTCTCTCAATTTGGAGAACTTTGTAATGTGTTTAACTCCATCCTGCTTGCTTTGTGACTGCTTGTTCCCTCCGTTTCCCCTTTGTCAGCTGTTAACCTTCCATTATTTACTTATCTATCTCTATAAAAGCGAAATGCCCCTCACGCATCATCACGAAATCTCCAGAACTGCAAAGGCTACAAACTTGAAATTGGGCCCATATGTTCCTCTTGGCTTCTAGGGGCTCACTAAGAAAGGATTTTTCAAAATGACCATCAGAGCATTTAGTATTTCCTATACTATTATTATTATTATTATTAACATGCTCTGATGCTAAGGAGTTCTACTCCCCCTCCCCACCTGAAAGGAAGAAATCTCTTCCAAAGGCAAAACACACGCAGAGGAGTTTCAATTTCACAGGACCTAGTTGCTTTAGTACAGAACAGTTGAGCTAAGTCACGCCCAGGCTCCTTGCTGTCTCCTTGCTCACATAGCACACCTTCAGTTTCCAAAGAGCCCTCAACTCTCACACGCTGACAGGATGCTAGCCAGGTGAATACCGATG
Organism: Pseudonaja textilis; assembly: GCF_049901715.1. Lineage (NCBI taxonomy): Eukaryota > Metazoa > Chordata > Lepidosauria > Squamata > Elapidae > Pseudonaja > Pseudonaja textilis. The sequence goes on from NC_141997.1 coordinate 51,707,766, forward strand.
GATGCTGGTAGGTAGAGACATAATTTCCCCCCCTTTTTTTTCTCCCCAAAAACTAAGCCTGACCACATGGGTATCCAGAATACAGTTTTAACAGAGGCAAATGGATTGATATTCTAACGGAGAAAAGGAAGAAGGGGAAAGAGAGGGACATCTCTGCATTTTTTTTACAGCAAATTGTCTATTACAGTATTATTACGGCCTCAAAAATGATATATACTTACAGAGGAAGGGTTAGGGTTAGAAAGAGAAATGTAGTAATTTAGCTGTTATCGCCAGGATTATTCCTTCATAACATGCATTTTTTTAAGATTAGCAGAGCATAATTCCTTCTCACTAATTCTAAACTCTGGCTGCTACTTTGACCTCCTGAAACCTTCTATATCACACACAGCTAAAATTACCTTTGTCTCAGAAGGAAACCAACATGACTGACAATATAAATAAAACATCTGAGGCTCCAAGTAACGCAAAACCTGGGCCTCCCTCACAACTATACATTGATAAAACAACTACGGGTAGTTTTTGTCTTATGGCTATTGATTTGTGATCATTTGACGTTACAACAGGATTGAAAAAAAGCGACTTACAACCGGTTCTCGCACTTACGATGACCGTAGGATGCCCAGGGTCACATGATCAAAATCTGGGCACTTGGCAACTGGACTTCCTTGTTTTTCTTTGAAGACGTTTCGCTTCTCATCCGTGAAGCTTCTTCAGCTCTGACATTCCCCACCAACCAGTCAGAACCGAAGAAGCTTCTCGGATGAGAAGCGAAACGTCTTCAAAAGAAAAAACAAAACAAGAAAGTCCAGTTACCTCTTTGAAAAAAAAGCACCTTGGGGTCAAGATCTTCCTATATTTTGTGTGTGTTTTAGGACTCTGGAAACAGGAGGAATTTACAAACACTGAGAAAGGACATGTTCATGGTCCTAAAACAGCCCATGTCTTCCACCAAACTCTCTCTCTCTTTTTATTTTTGCAAACTTTCTGCTTTCTTCTTTTGAGACATTTCTCCTTCCGTCTTAGCGACAGAGTTTAACCAGGGACCTCCCGATGGAGTCAGATCATTAAATCCACCCAGCGGAGGGATCAGAAGCAACGCCTCCGTGGCAGTGCTGAGATAAAGGATTGTTAGGATAAAATCACAAATAAAATAACAGAGTTGGAAGGGACCTTGGAGGTCTTCTAGTCCAACCCCCTGTTTGGCAGGAAACCATATACCATTTCAGGCAAATGGCAGTCCAATCCCGTCTTAAAAACTTCCAGTGTTGGAGAATACACCATTTCTGGAGGCAAGTTGTTCCAGTAGTTGATTGTTCTAACTGTAATCAGAATTTTTCCTTAATTCTAGGTTGTTTCTCTCCTGGATTAGTTCTCTTCCATTGCTTCCTGTCCTGCCTTCAGGCGCTTTGGAGAATAGCTTGACTCCCTCTTCTTTGGGGCAGCCCCTCAAATATTGGAACACTGCTATCATGTCACCCCGGTCCTTCTCTTCATTAAACTAGACATATCCAGTTCCAGAAACCATTCTTTATCTGTTTTAGCCCTTAATCCTCCTTGTTGCTCTTCTCTGCACTCTTTCTAGAGCCTCAACATCTTTTTTACAATCGTGGTGACCAAAACTGGATGCAGGATTCCAAGTTTGGCCTTACCAAGGCATTATAAAGCGGCATTAACGCTTCACGTGATCTTGATTCTATACCTCTGTTGTAAGAATAAGAGCGGTTGTGTAGATACTTCCCAATCTGTCTGCAATTCTCATTTTCTCCCCTCTGAAAAGCGAGAAAAACAACTCCCCTATCAGAATGCCAATGATCAGACTCCTATCAGATTCCTGGAGAAGAGATTCAGACAAGGGGATTATTTTTGTGGATTCTGGGAAGGGATTAATGCGGTTGCTCACCAGGTTTACTCTAGGCTGATCAAACTATAAACAAAAGACGTGTTTCTTTGAGGTTATTCACTTGGGGAGCCTGCTTGGCTAATCTTCCAGATCTGCAAATCAAGTTAATTGGCTTATGTCTGACTGCTTTGCTGGAGCAAGTAGCCATTCTGTGTTTCTCTCCCCAAATAGCTTCGACACACATATACATCATCCGTCCATGTATTACTAATGGTAGAAACTTCCCGGTGTCCCACCACCACCCTGGTCAGTGTTTCCCAGGAGACAGGCAGACTGTGTGACTTGAATGAAATGGCAAAAAAAAACCAGCGGAAAAGATTCTATCGGAGGTTAGGATAGAAAGGAAGGATTTTACGTTGTGGATTAGAAGCAGGGGTGGGATTCTACAGGTTCACACCTATTTGCAAGAACCGGTTGTTAACATTCTAAGCAGTTCAGAGAACTGGTTGTTAGAAGAAATTACTGGGCTAATCCTGTAAGGAAGGCAGGAAAGAAACATTCTGGTGTTGCTTACAGAAATTGCCTCTCCGTTAACCCTTATTACATTCTTGGCAGGACTCGACTTCCTGTCTCAGGAACTTCTCTGGGGTTTTTTCCCCTCCTTTGAGGGTACTTTGCTTGTGTGGAGTGACCATTCAAAGTTACAGTGGCACTGAAAAAAGTGACTTATGACCATTTTTCACACTTATGACTGTTGCAGCATCACCACAGTCACAAGAGACCAGGCGAGGAGATGCGTGCCTCGATGTGAGTGATATTGAATTGGCCATGCCCAGCCAGTCACATGACCACCAAGCCACGCCCACCAACTAAGCCATGCCCGCAGAACCAGTTGTTAAAAAATTTGAATCTCACCCCTGATTAGAAGGCAAAGTTTGTCAAAGTTTGCGTTGCATTTTTTTTTAAAAAAAAAATCCCACCCACCTGGATCTAGCCAGCTTGGTGTGATATGGATATTGAATTCAATTCACACTGGTTGCGGTAGATGTGCAAAGGTCCTCTATGAATGGTGCAAAATACCACCAGCGAATTGTGACTTTGGGACTGAAAAACAAACTATCCAGTCAGAGCTGAAGAAGCTTCTTGGATGAGAAGTGAAGTGTCTTCGAAGAAAAACCAGAAAGTCCAGTTGTCTCTTGAAAAAAGCGCCTTTGGGACAACCAGGACCTTAAGGATGGAGAATTTACAGAGACATATCCAACAGAGAGTGCCAGAATGCCAAAACTGTAGATTATGGTAGATTAGGGTTTGCTGATTTCCTGAAGGTGACCTACGAAGCAACAAAAATTCTATCTGTAATCCAGATGTACGTTTATAATATTTTAAGGTTTTGTATTTCATATTTTGCATTTTTCTCCCTTGTGTTTTTAGTCAAGAGACGACAGTTTCTAGTCCCTCCCTAAGCCATTTTCGACAGAACAGAAAAAGAACAGAATACAGAATAGAATAGAATAGAGAACCGAATAGAGAACAGGAAATGGAACAGAATATAAAACAGAATACAGAATAAGATAGCATAGGATAGGAGTTGTAAGGGACCTTGGAGATCTTCTAGTCCAACCCACTACTCAGATGGGAAACCCTACATCCTTTCGGACAAATGGTTATCCAATCTCTTCTTAAAAACTTCCAGTGTTGGAGCATTCACAACTTCTGGAGGCAAGTTGTTCCGCTGGTTAATTGTTCTAACTGTCAGAAACTTTCTCCTTACTACTAGGTTGCTTCTCTTCTTGATGAGTTTCCATTTTCTTTTTGTCCTGCCTTCTGTGCTTTGGAGAATAACTGGACTCCTTCTTCTTTGGGGCAGCCCTTCAAGTACTGGAATACTGCTATCATGTCTCCCTTAGTCCTTCTCTTCCTTAGAGTAGACATACCCAATTCCTGCAACTGTTCTTCCGTATATTTTAATCTCCACCTCCCTAATCCTCTTGGTTGCTCTTCTCTTCAGTCTTTCTAAAGTCTTGAGCCCTTTTTTACATCGTGGTGACCAAAACTGGATGCAGGATTCCAAATGTGGCCTTACCAAGGCCTTATAAAGTGGTATTAACACTTCACGTGATCTTAATTCTATCTCTCTGTGAATGCAACCTAGAATTACATTGGCTTTTTGGACAGCTGGAGCACACACATCTGGTTCCTATGTCAGTGGTTGTCTACTAGGACTCTTAAGATCCTTTTCACAATTACTACTATCAATCCAGATACCACCTCTTGTAAGCCAGGTGCCCTCTTTTATTTAGTATTGGCACTTCTCTACCGACTTTGGAAAGTTTGATGGTGAACATTGATTTGCTTTGAACTCAGGATGCATCCTGACACATCCACGATCTCTGCTTTGTGGCTTGGCTACAGACTGATGCATAAATGATACTCACTGTCCTCTGAAGATGCTGAATTGAGCTTATTCCAGAATTGAATTATTCATGCATTGAACTCCTGGTCACCGAACAGATAAAAACTATTTTTTTCCCTCTCTGCTGCCGTTCCCTTCCTCAGAATCAGAGGCGAATTGATTAAAGGCTAATAAGAAAACAGGTTTTTTTTTAAATTAAAAAAAAAAAGAACACATCTCTTTTGTGGCCTTCTCCACTCCGTCCCTTAAAAAAAAAGATTGCTTGAGTATTCACTGGAAATCTCCCATGGATTTAACTCCTTCCTTTGTTTTGTCTCCCAGTAAAACGCTTGATGGAAAGTGAGGGTGGCAGCAGTGATGGCTGGCTGGTTTTGGGGGAAAAAAAGAAAGAAAAAGAAAGAAAGAAAGAAAGAAAAACAATTCGGTGTCTTTTGAGACGCTTTTTTTTGTTTGAAAGAGAAAGAAATAAGTGTCCCATTATCTCCTGTTAGAATTATTCGCAGGAAGGGATCGTTTGTCTGGGTACTTCGGATATCTTTTAACCAAAACGTTTAAACATGAATGCCATCTTTAATTTCTCCTGGTATTGAGGTAGACATTTGCAAAGTTTTGGAAATAAAGCCCTTTGATTCTGTGCTTTTGGCAATGGGTGGATCTGTATCCATCAACAAGCTGTTTTATTGTGGAGCGTTCTCCCGGCTAATTTTTGCTTTTCAGGCAAGCTTTTTAAGTCAATATTTGTCTTTTTTTCCCCTTCTTTTTCCTGGTATCGTTTAGCAGGGGGTTGCATAGATTTATTTTCCCTTGGCGTTTTGTAACCCCGTTGGCTTTTAAGTGCTCTTTGTTTGCATCTTTTGAATACACCGTGTTTACTTGCAGTGAATTAAATGTGTCTAGCGGTGTTGAGATTCATAGCGTGGAGGCGGGATTAAAAAGTTAGCTGGAGTTAGAGAATAAAAACAGAAGCTAGAAATATGGGGATATAAAAAGGACTAATGTTGTAAAGGAGATTTGTTAAAGTAGATAAGATGTTATTATTATAGAAATAATACTCCTTTCCCCCCAAAATAGGACCTACCCTGAAAGTAAGTCCTAGCTTGATTTTTACATGTGAGCCCAATATAAGCCCTACCCCCAAAATAAGCCCTAATGAAGACCCTGCCCACTCCAGAGTGGAGGGGTAAAAATTAACCTAGGATGGGGAAGAGTGGGTGGAGCTGCCCTACTCCTTACCTTTGGACAGTTGTAGCCAGGCCTCGCACACCCCGACACCTGCCTTGCCGGCCCATTTCTTCTGCAGCTGGCAAGGTTGGCAAGGCTTTTCTGAAGGCCTCTGGGGTTGATAACAAAGCTCTGGATCGATCCTAAGGCTGCAAAGGCCCTCAGGAAAGCCTTGCTGGCCACAGAAGAAGTTCCTAAAGGCCTCCGAGAGTGAAAAGGAGGCCGGGGTGGGGCGCGACATGCACAAATGAGGTGAGTCAGTAGAGGACATCCCTTGAAAATAAGACCTGTTGTTGTTTTTGGTGGATATATATGCCAGGGTCTTATTTGGGGGAAATTGTGATGAATACTATTGTAAACGTTTTTTACAATACAGGCACTGTAAGGAACTCCTCGATTTCTCATCCTGACACCCCCACAATATAGATAGACTTACAACAGTTTGCTTTAGTGACTGTTCAAAGTTACAACAGCACTGAAAAAAGAGACATAGGACCGTTTTTCACACTTACAACCATTGCATCCTTCCCATTGTGTCATGTGATCAGAATCCAGATGCTCATTGATGGATTCATATTTAGGACGGTTGGGGTGTCCTTTTTGCGACTTTCTGGGGAAGCCAGATTCATTGAACAAACACATTTCCTAATTTAACAGCCGCAGCGCCTCCCTTAACAACGGCGGCAAGGAAACTGGGGCGAAATTCACTTAACGACAGTCTCCCTTGGCCACAGAAATGTTGGGCTCCATCATGGCCCTAGATCGAGTATGGGTAGAGTTGTGCTGCCTTCTCGCTCTTTCCTCGTCAAGGGCATGTGAACTGGAGCACCAGCTTGTCACCATACCTACGAATGGTGGTAGTGAATATCAGGTTAACACATCCATCATGCCTGCTCAATCGTGTGTGAAGTTGAGGTCCATGGACGTGGGTCAGTGAGTTGAAGGAAGTGAACCAGCTGAGGTGTGTCTCTCAGTCACAGATTTGCAATAGCCAAGGAGGAGGAATCTCAGTGGTTCCCCAGAGAAACGTTTCTATATGTTGGCTGGTCTTAAAAGTCAGAAGGTAATCAGATACATGAAGAATAGCAATTGCCCTTGGACTTAGATCCTGCTTTGCAGTGCTTTACAGCCCTCTCTAAGAGTCAGCCTCTTGCCTCCAAAAGTCTGGGTCCTCATTTTACCCACCTTGGAAAGACAGAAGGCCGAGTCAATCTTGAGCCGGTCAGGATCGAACTGCTGGCAGTGGGCAGCGTTTGTCTGCAATGCTGCATTTTAACCATTGCATAACCACGGCCCTTCCTTCCTTCCTTCCTTCCTTCCTTAGCTTTGCAGCCCTCTCTAAGTGCTTTCCAGCCCTCTCTAAGCAGTTTACAGAGTCAGCCTGTTGCCCCCAACAATCTGGATCCTCATTTTATCCACCTTGGAAGGATAGAAGGCTGAGTCAATCTTGAGCCTGGTGGGATTCGAACTGCCAAATTGCAGGCAGCCGGCAGTCAGCAGAAGTAGCCTGCAGTACTCCATTCTAACCACTGTGCCACCACAGCTCTGGTAGAGTTACTGACCAAAATTAAGTTGATTACTTTTAGTTTTAGTTTAATTCTGTTTCACTTTTAATTCGTCAGAAGTCTGATATCCCAAAAGTGGCTTTTTCAAAAGGTAACAGACTTTGTGTTTTTTTCCCCCTTGAAGTCGTTTCACTTCTCATCCAAGAAGCTTCTTCAGTTCTGAAGAAGGGGACTTTTAGAAGCTTCTTGGATGAGAAGCGAAATGTCGTCAAGGAAAAAATAGAAAAAGCCCAGTTGCTTTTTGAAAAAAGAACCTTTGGGACAACCGTGAGTTGGAGGACTGAGAATCTCCATAATTTTGTCTACCACTCTTGATTTTCACTCCCCACTCTGGGGAATTGTGTGTTTTTAATTTTGAATTCATTCTGAAGCGGTTTATTGTGACTATCATGGAATAAACCCAACTGAAAATACCTGCATGTAACTCCTAGCCCCTCAATCCCGATTGAAACAAGCCATTTCTAAGATCTAAATCCACCAAGGCTCCCTCATGTAGCAAACTCTATAATGTATACGAGAAGACCTCCCTTCCAATTGGCCTTCCCACTTGTAGGGAGTTTGGCCGTGAAATTGACAATTTGAGCATGTAATGTCTTTCCATTGTGCTTAATCTTTGAGGCAAAGTCCAGCGTGCAGGAATGGGCAGAATCCTGCTGTACTTACAAAAGCTACGATTACGTGGCCCAGCTGTTGTTCCTATCTCTTGTTTTTTTTCATGTGGGCCTTTTAGTGAAGAGACTCCAGCTTGCTCTTCTGTGGGAGGATGAGTTCTAGTACCGCTTTATAAAGCCTTGGTGAGGCCATACCTAGATTATTGCATCCCGTTCTGGTCACCACACTATAAACAAAAGATGTTGAGACTCTAGAAAGAGCGCAGAGAAGAGCAACCAGGGTGATTTTAGGGGACTGGAGGCTAAAATATATGAAGAACGGTTGCAGGAAGTGGGCCTGGCTAGTCTACGGAAGAGAAGGACCAGGGGAGACAGGAGAGCCGCCTTCCAATATTTGAGGGGCTGCCCCCAAAGAAGAGGGGGTCCACTTATTTTCCAAAGGACCTGAAGACAGGACAAGAAGCGATGGGTGGAAACTAATCAAGGAGAGAAGCAACTGAGAACTAAGGAGGAATTTCCTGACCATGAGAAGAACAATTAACCAGTGGAACTATTTGCCTCCAGAAGTTGTAAATGCTCCAACATTGGAAGTTTGTAAGAAGAGATTGGATAACCATTTGTCTGACATGGTGTAGGGTTTCCTGCCTGAGCAGTGGGCTGGACTAGAAGACCTCCAAGGTCCCTTATAACACCTATCCTATCCTATTCTATATTCTGTTCTTTATTCTGTTCTTATTTCTGTTTTTGTTCTGTCTAAAATGGCTTAGGGTGGGATTAGAAGATGTTGTTTCTCTTCTCTTCTCTTCTCTTCTCTTCTCTTCTCTTCTCTTCTCTTCTCTTCTCTTCTCCTCCTTCTCTTTCTTTCATCTCTTCCCTAATTCTACTTTCATTCTACTCTACCTTCCTCTCCTCCTCTTTCCCTTCCCTTCTCCCTTCCTTCTTTTTCCTCTCCTCCTCTCTGTTTCCCTCCTTCCTTCTCCCCTCCTCTCTCTTGCTTCCTCTCCTCCACTTCCCTCTCCTTTCCCTCTCCTCTCCTCTCCATCCCTCCCTCCTTCCTTGCCCTATCTCTCTCTCCTCTCTCCTTCCTTCTCTCCTTCCCTCCTTTCTTTGTCTTCTGCTCCCTCACTCTTTTATGAAAGAAAGAAGACAAGACAAGGATTTCCACCAAGCCCCGTGGAAGTGCTGCTCTTGTTACTGCACTCTTCTGTGATTAGAAACTCTGGAGTTATTGCATCGGTGGGGGCATTTAGGCGTAGCCATTTGTAGCAAGTGACCAACCAATCCCCCTCTCCCCTGTCTAATAGTAAATTGGTCCTCGGGAGAATGAATGCATGGTGTAGGGGCTCCGTATAAACCCTTAAGAGTGTGTGGTTTTCTCTAAGGATAAAGTAGACGGAATCTCACCCCAGATCATCAAATTACATTCTCTGATTTTCCATCTACAGATGGATCTACTCACTGGGAATTTGCAGGTCTAATCAAAAACACTTGCAGACTAGCTTGGTGGATATTTATCCGAAAGGAAAAACAAAATAATAATAGTGTAACCGCTGAAACTTGGTTTCCCCCTCCCTTTTATATTATTGTTTTAATGTTTCATGCTAGTTGCTTATGTTGCCTGTTTTACTTTGTTTTGTCTATAATATCTAGCACAGAGGTCTCCAAAAGTTGAAGTCCACAAGTCTTAAAGTTGCCAAGTTTGGGGACCCCTGATTCTAGCATGTATTTATCATCAATGCTACGAAGTCTTAACGGTGGGACCAGCTAACCATTGAAATTACAGGGTGTTTCCTCCCCCCAGCCCACATGTGAGGAGAGGTGGAGAGTCCCTTAGTCAGATTTCATCAAGTAGCTCAGAGCATTTTAGTTGATAAGAGCTCTGGTGGCCCCAGTGGTCGGAATGCAATATTGCAGGCTGACTCGGCATTTCCACTGACAGCAGTTCGATCCTGGCTGGCTCAAGGTTGACTCTGCCTTCCGTCCTTCCGAGGTGGGTCAAAGGAGGGTCCAGGTTGTTTTTGAGGGCAAGGAGCTGACTCTGTAAACTCCTTAGAGAGGGCCATAAAGCACCGTCAAGCGGTATATAAGTCTAACTGGGAAGGGAGGGAGGGAGGAAGGAAGGATTGAGGAAGGGTGGATGGATGGATGGATGATTGAGGAAAGATGGAAGGATGGAAAGAAGGAATAGAATAGAATAGAATAGAGAATTTAGAATAGAATAGAATAGAATAGAATAGAATAGAATAGAGAATTTACAGAATAGAATAGAATAGAGAATTTACAGAATGGAATAGAATGGAATGGAATGGAATGGAATGGAATGGAATAGAATAGAATAGAATAGAATAGAATAGAATAGAATAGAATAGAATAGAATAGAATAGAATATTGGCCAAGTGTGATTGGAGACACGAGGAATGTGTCTTTGGTGCATAAGCTCTCAGTGTACATAAAAAATACATTCATCAAGAATCATAAGATACAACACTTAGTGATAGTCCTAGGATACCAAATAAGCAATCAAGTCATACTAGGAAACTAAATAAAATAATATAAAACGTAAAGATACAAGCAACAAGGCTATAGTGATCAGTGGGAAGAGATAGGTAACGGGAAGGATGAGAAGAATAATAGCAATACAGACTTTGTAAATAGTTGGCAGTGTTGACTGAATTAGTTGTTTAGCAGAGTGATGGCATTCGGGGATAAACTCTCCTTGTGTCTGGTTGTTCTGGTGTGCAGGGCTCTACAGCGTCGTTTTGAGGGAAGGAGTTGAAACCGTTTATATCTGGGATGTGAGGGGTCCGTAGATATTTTCCCAGCCCTCTTTTTGACTTGTGCAGTATGCAGGTCCTCGATGGAAGGCAGGTTGGTAGCAATTGTTTTTTGTTTGCAGTCCTAACTACTCTCTGAAGTCCGTGTCTGTCTTGTTGTGTTGAAGAACCAAACCAGACAGTGATAGAGGTGCAATAAATATATTGATTTGAAAACCCAGGGAATCCCAGCACCTGCAAAGGTGATTTTTCTCATCAGAAGCTCTTCAAAACCACTTTGCCTGAATGTCATTCATTCTGCCGATCGGGGCGGCTACCACAGAGACAGGTGCAGGCAGTTGCGAGCTCTCTCTCTCTCTCTCTCTCCAGCTGCAGGCATGATAAATGATGTCTTTTAAGTGGTTTCCCAGGGGCTGAACATTCACTCTCAGAAATTCTAGATGGCAAACTGGTCCTCCCCCCTCCATCGTCCCCGTCCCCCCCCCCACCTGCCTCTCCGGGGAATTAAGGAAATTGGATTCCCTCGGCATTCCCCATCTGGTAAATTTGGTGTGATTCAAGAAAAGGGGAATTGCTGAAACGGATCCTACCTGGGAAGCTGAACACATCGCTTGGATGTGAGCTCGGACTGAAATCAAGGAGATTTCCTTCCAGGAGAAGTCTGGGTCATGTGAAAGGGAAGCCGGAAGCGGAACAAGACAAAATTAAAAATTAAAAAATTGCGCCGAGAATGTTGTGTTCTCAGTCTCCAAATGTGCAAGGATAGTAGAGAATGAGCGAGTAACAGAGTTGGAAGGGATCTTATTATATTTATTTATTTTATTTGTTTAGTTTATCAATCACGTATGAGAAAACAAGTGTAAGTATGAACATAACATATAAACATATAAGTATAAACTGGTATATACTGTTTTCTTAAGTTTTCGCGGGTACTTACATGTATGGCATTCAGCTTTGTTCGGGTATTTTCCCACGTCATTGTAGTTGTGCTTTTAAAGTTGTAGCAACGTTTCGGCAGAATCTCATCTGCCATCATCAGGCTTCTGTTATATACTGGTATATACATAGTGAGTACGAATAAGTGGGAACAGTAGGACAGGGACGGTAGGCACGATGGTGCGCTTATGCACACCCCCAATATGGACCTCTTGGGAATGGAGTGAGGTCCATGGTAGACAGTTTAAGGTTAAAATTTTGGAAGTTTGAGGATGTAACAACAGAGTCAGGGAGTGAGTTCCAGGCATTGACCCTCTGTTGCTGAAGTCATACTTTCTGCAATCGAGTTTGGAGCGGTTTACCTTAAGTTTGTATCTATTGTGTGCCTCTTGTATTGTTGTGGTTGAAGCTGAGGTAGCTATTGACTGGTAGGACATTGTAGCAGATCATTTTGTGTGCTATGCTTAAGTCCAACCATAGGTGGAGCAGTTCAAGGTTGTCCAAGCCCCAAATCTCAAGCCTGGTGGTGTAGGGTATTTTGTTGCGAGCAGAGGAGTGTAGTACTCTTCTCGTGAAATACTTCTGGACTCGCTCAATTGTATTAATGACCGATATACAGTGCGGATTCCAGACTGAAGAGCTGTATTCAAGTGTGTTATTGTGGTTGAAGCTGAAGTAGTCATTGACAGGTAGGACATTTGTGTCTTCTGGTCCAACTGCCTTTCAAGCAGGAGATATCTAGACCATTTTGAGCAAGTGGTTGTCCAGGCTCAAAAAACTCCATTGATGGAGTACTCACAACTCTTCACAGCAACGTGTTCCACTGATTAATTGTGTTCTCACATTTAGGAAGTTTCTCCTTGGTTCCAGGTTGCTTCTCTCTTTGATTAGTTTCCATCCATTGCTTATTGTATTGTATTGTCTCTTCTTGAAAACCTCCAGTGATGGAGCCTTCACAACTTTTGGTGGCAAGCCGTTCCACTGGTTAATTGTTCTTCTCACTGTCAGGAAATTCCTCCTTAGACCCAGGTTGCTTCTCTCCTTTCCATCACTTTCCATCCGTTGCTTCTTGTCCTGCCTTCAGGGGCTTTGGAGGATAGCTTGACTCCCTCTTTTTTGGGACAGCCCCTCAAATATTGGAAGACTGCTATCACGTCCCCTCTAGTCCTTTTGTTCATTAGACTAGACTTACCCTATTCCTGGTTTTCCCAGTTGCAATGTAGGGCTGTGAAAGTTGGACCACAAGAAAGTCCAAGTGCCAAAGAATGGAGGCCTTTGAACTCTGGTGCTGGAGGAGACCCCTGCGAGTCCCTTGGACTGCAAGGCCATCCAACCAGTCCATCCTAGAGGAGATCAACCCTGGCTGCTCCTTAGAAGGCCAGATCCTGCAGAGGAAACTCAAAGACTTTGGCCACCTCATGAGAAGGAAGGAAGGACTCAATGGAGAAGAGCCTAATTCTGGGAACGATGGAGGGCCTAAGAAGATGAAGGGGACAGCAGAGAAGGAGGTGGCTGGATGGAGTCACTGAATAAGTCGGTGTGAGCTTCAATGGACTCCAGAGGATAGTAGAGGACAGGAAGGCCTGGAGGAATGTTGTCCATGGGGTCGTGATGGGTCAGACATGACGTCGCAACTAACAACAACAAACTCTATTCCTCCAACCGTTCTTCACATATTTTAACTTCCTTTAATCATCTCTACGCTCTTTTCTAGAGACTCAACATCTTTTGAATATTGCAGCCACCAAAACTGGGTGCGATATTCCAAGCGTTCTCCAAGAAAAACCATCACACTGACTTTGCTTCCAGATTTGATGAAGACATGAAATGGGATTAAAAAAAAAAAATCACTGTGTCCTTTGCTCGACAGACTTTGGCTCCTTCGAATGCCTCTCCTGCTCCGACCTACCCTGGTTTCATCTCTGGTGGGCTCCTCTTGGTTGCCCACAATCCCTCTGTAATCTTGTGGTCCCTCTCTAATGTTAGGCCTTGCAAACTACTTTCCGTAATTACAAAGTGCACAAGGCAGAAAACACCAGCTTAGAAAAAAAATTCTGCCGTTGTAGCTCGGCTCATCTAAAAGGATCAAGGTTTCTTCAGCTGGTTAAGTAAGGAAGGAGATGAGAACACACACACTAGCAAATTCAGAACAGATGCATGGTGCTTTTTGATCCAAGCTGTAGGATTTCAAAACATCATGTCCGAGTGTGCACAGTGTGATTAGGTGAGACAACAACCCAGGAGCAAATTCAGTAAACAGGTTTGTATTTAAATATAGTGGTTTTATCTCTACAGAAGCAGATATATGTGCAAGTACTTTGAGATAGGCCTTGAACAAACAACAAGTAGTAATTTACAGCACGGGAAGCACACACACGGAGAGAGAGGTGTGCCCCCACAGGGCCTCTCATATAATACAACCTCTTAAAGAGGTAGCAGTCCAATAACCCTGCTGACTCATTACAACCATTGCATCACGATGACACCACGACGGTCTTACAGCAGCTGGTCAGCTATTAAATCATCATTACCATTGCCCAGATCCTATGAAGTCCATCACTCTCTGCGCTTGCATTTCTTCAGTGGTGGGTATTCTACCAGTTCAGCACAGTTCTGGTGAGCTGGTAGCGCTGAGGAGCAGTGGAGACTGAGCCGGTTCTCTGTGACATCCTGCTGTTGGACCCACCTGCCCACCTGGGCTCCCATGCTCACCTTTATCCCCTGCTTTTGATGCGCAGCTGCTTTGTGCGGCACAACAGATTGGCACGCGGCAGCTGCCGAAGCGACCGGGAGAGTTCAGAATTGCAGGAGGTGAGTCAAAACTCCTTTGTGCCTGCACAAAGTGTGTATTTGGCGTGCACTTGCACCCAAGGTGTGTGCTTGCATGCACAAAGCGTGCCCACCAAGCCAGGCCCACCAAACAGGTGGTAAAAAATTTTTTTGAAACGCCCCACTGCATTTGTTGTACCCAGGCAACTTGTCAATGGTGAACGCAGTACTAACATGTGAATCAAAATATTGCACAATGCATCTTGCAACCATTAGTTCAGCCGTTCAAAGTTACAATAGCATTGAAGAAAAGTGATTGACAACTGGACCTCACACTTATAATCATTGCAACATTACCATTGTCACATGATCTGGAAATTGGAATGCATTTATAATGGTTTTTGCATCCTGGCATCACGTGCCGGAAGACGGCGGTCATGTCACCCCTAGTTCTTCTCAGACTAGGCATAACCTCAATTGTTCTTCCTACGATTTAGTCTCCAGACCTTTCATCATCCTTGTTGCTCTTCTCTGCACACTTTCCAGGGTTCCTGCATCTTTTTTATGTATCACAGTTACCAGAACTGGACACTGCCTTCCAAGTGTGGCGTTGTTCAGGACCACAGATGATGGCTTATCTATTCTGAAAGGCATTTTATTCAGGAAAGTCCTCTGAATTATACACTACGCTTGTGATGTGGAGCTGCTAGAAGTTCCACCAAGAAGCTGTCTTGGAAAGCGATTTTATTTGTTTATTAGACTCTTATCCTACATTTATTACTTCACAAGTAACTCAAGGTGGCAAATGTGTTTTAATACTTCTCCCTCCTCCTATTTTCCGAGCAACAATAACCCTGTGAGGTGAGTTAGATTGAAAGAAAGAAACTGGCTAAGAGTCACCCAACTGGCTTTCATGCCTAAGGTGGGACTAGAACTCCCTGTCTCCCGGTGATTGGCCCACAGTCACCCAGTCAACTTTCATGCCTAAAATGGGACTACAACTCCCAGTCTCCTGGAGATTGGCCTAAAGTCACCCAGTCGGCTTTCATGCCTAAAGTGGGACTAGAACTCACTGTCTCCTGGTTTCTCAGGCCAACCCTTTAACCACTACACCAGCCACCCTCTCCTGTACCAGCCCAATTAAAAATACCACAAGGACCCTCCTTTCTCAAAGCAGATAACAAGAGTTATGGTTCTATTTTTCTGTCTAAATCCAGTCTTTTAATCTGAAAATTTTAATGCTCCAAAGTTGGATCATTAAAAAAAAAAAAAAGACAGGCAGAGAAACACATTTGTGGACCTTCAGGAAGGTAGCCAAGTTTGAGGCCATATCATCTGGTGATGACAAAGCAGCTTTCAAGAAATATAACTCTCCTTTTCAGAGATAATTCCAAATCGCTTAGTTTGGTTTTGCGGCCAATTCTTACTCCTCCTCCTTCTCCTCCTTCTCGAGTTAGCAAGATAAACACTTATAGGACTGAAGGTGAAAATGGGAAGGAGCAGAGACCGAGGAGGCCCCTTTGGCCAGGTTCCTAATCTCTGTCTGAAGTTGCCGGTTTAGAAGAATGAATGGACTCATTCACTCCTCTTGCTTGGCCCTCCGCAGAGATCAAGAGGTAGTTGTACTACAACAGGTCACGGACAAGTATCATTTTACACCAAGGGTGGGGAGAATTGTCACCAGCCAGATACATTGGCCTCCATTAGCCATACTTGCTGCAACAATTTTTTCCCCGACATCTCGGCAACATCTGGAAAAGTCCGAGTTGGTTCTTCACTCCTGTGGCCCATGACTTTGGAAGCATAGGCAGTCCTCGAATTATGACTGCAACCGAGCCTAATTTTTTTGCTGCTGAGTGAGACAGCTGTTAAGTTGAATGTTGCCCCATTTTTATGGCCTTCCTTGCCGCAGTTGTTAAGTGAAATCACCACCGTTGTTAGGTTAGTGACACGGCTGTTCAGTGAATCTGGCTTCCCCATCGGCTTGGCTTGTTGCGAAAGAGGTGACAAGTTCACAGCTGCAGCTTGCAGGCTTTTCCCACTAGATATTTTAGAAGGAACGTCTGAATTTGCACCCTGTACTCCTTCTACCTTGAAGCCCATGGTTCAGGGCCAAAGAGGTTGCAGGAACAGGGTATGTCTAGTTGGATGAAAAGAAGGACTAGGGGAGACTTGATAGCAGTCTTCCGCTATCTCAGGGGCTGCCCCAAAGAAGAGGGAGTCAAGCTATTCTCCAAAGGACCTGAAGGCAGGACAAGAAGCAGTGAGTGGAAACCAACCAAGGTCTCCGAGAACTAAGGAGAAACTTCCTAAGTTTGAGAACAATCAACCATCCCTGTGGCTGCTCCGTCCCTGGAGGGTTTTAAGAAGAAACTGGACAGCCACTTGTCTGAAACGGTAGAGGGTCCCCTGCTTGAGCGGAGGGGGCTGGACTAGAAGACCTCCAAGGGCCCTTCCAACTCTATTATTCTGTAATCTATAAAATGAAAACTAACTAAGGAGTGAAGCAACCTGGGATTAAGGAGAAACTTCCTAGGTTTGAGAACCAGAGGTGGTCTTCAGCAGGTTCTGACCAGTTCTGGAGAACCAGTAGTGGAAATGATGAGTAGTTCTTGGAACCGGTAGTAAACTTTTTTTGAATCCCACCACTGTTGAGGACAATTAACCAGTGGAACTGCTTGCCTCCAGAAGTTGTGGATGCTCCATCCCCGGAGGGTTTTAAGAAGAAACTGGACAACCGCTTGTCTGAAATGGTAGAGGGTCTCCTGCTTCAGCAGGGGGTTGGACTAGAAGACCTCCAAGGTCCCTTCCAACCAAGTTATTCTGTAATTTTATTAAGAGAAGTCTATAGAGATTCTCAGTCCTCCAGGTTGTCCCAAAGGGGCTTTTTTTTCCCAGGAGGCAACTGGACTTTCTGGATCTTTCTTTGAAGACGTTTCGCTTCTCACCCAAGAAGCTTCTTCAGCTCCGACGGGATAGAGAGGGAAGGGAAGGGTTTGTGAAGAGAAGTAACTTTGAGCAAGAGTCACATTCTGTAGAGACACCGCTTGAGCTTTCTGGAGCTGCCAGAGGCCTTGACAAGTTAAACAGAGGCTGTGATTAAAGTCTGAATGGGGCCTGTGTTAGGAAGATCAAACTTGGGAGACCGTAAAAAAATGTTAAGTCAACACAAAGGTCAGCTGACTAATGAGAACAGAATCTAGGCATGGGGACTGTTGTTGCTGCTGCTACTACAACCACGTTAGAGCAAAGGCAGACGTAGAATGCAGAGAAGGAAGCAGAATTTTCTACAATGGAGCTACTATTTTAACAGGGAAGGCCTGGAGAAATTACAGGGGACAGAAAGACCCATGATCCTGAGCTCTAAATAATAATCATCTTCTTCTTCTTCTTCTTCTTCTTCTTCTTCTTCTTCTTCTTCTTCTTCTTCTTCTTCTTCTTCTTCTTCTTCTTCTTCTTCTTCTTCTTCTTCTTCTTCTTCTTCTTCTTCTTCTTCTTCTTCTTCTTCTTCTTCTTCTTCTTCTTCTTCTTCTTCTTCTTCTTCTCCTTCTCCTCCTCCTCCTCCTTCTCCTCCTCCTGATCCCATTATCATCTACACAAAATTCCACTGGGAACAACCAACCCATTGCTCATCCCTATTGTGGCTGGGTCAGCCGAGCAAAAATTAAACCATAGTTTATGGGCCTGGCTTGTTTGCTCATCAGAATGAAGTCAGAAGAGTCAGAATTCTGGTTAGTTTAAAAGTCGCGGTGTTTCTTAACAAGTTTTTTTTTTTGGGGGGTTCAGTCCTAAATGAGACTGTGTGTTGCCTAGACTTCTTCTGGATTCTGTCATTATCCAGAAATTGTTTCTGTGAAAATTCCTGCCACGAAGTTGCGTGCCTTTCTTATGTGAATTTGTCCCTGGGGAAACTCAGAGTGCATTGTATGTATATTTGGAATGTTAAGCAACAAAAACAGACTTTCTAAAGTCAATTGTCTTTCTTTGCTTAGGCTGATTGCATAGGAAGCTGTTAGCCAATCTGATGCATATCTATGGCTTGTTGACTGCCACATGCTGGCTTTGATTTGTGCTTATCATCATCAGTTCCTGGCTTAATGGGGTGTCAATAAATCCCAGCCCAAACTCTTCTGATAGTTAGCAACTCTGTTCAGTCCATCTGGATTAACAGAAAGTGAGTTGGCGCTCGTGTCTGGCAGGAAGAGTCTGCGAAAAATTTGAAATTCTCCCCTTTTTAAATGTCAGTGGTCAAAATGCTAAGTCTAGTTGTTCAATACGAACATCTCTTTTTTCACCTCTTCTTCCAGTTGGGAAGAATTAGGGGCCACGTGGTTAAGTTCCAGTTAAAGCTGATTTATTGCTCATGCCTACGAGACACAAGAATCTGGTCAGCTAATGGTCAGGATTAAATTAATTTTAGATAAGAGTCAATGGAATTCAAGAGGGGTTGGTCATTTGTGGGAACATCGTGATTCCAGGGTGTTTCCTGTCTTGACTCTGACCCCAGATTATCCCCTTCTCCTTCATCTTCAGAATTTCCCCCTTTTAAATCTCAGCTACAAAAATAGGCATTAATGGTAAATTTTTAAAATTATTGTATCAGGGTAGGGAGAAAATTACCCTACTAGTTGGTCACTGAATCTCACCCTAGCAAAAGTTCAAAAACCCATCAGCATTTGGTTCAGTGATTTTACAACTAGCTATGGAATGGTTGTAGAGTACTTCTGACTAGGAAGACAGAATATTGTTAGTTAGAACTTGGTAGAACAGTAGTAGTTAGGAAATAAAACAAGTCCAATGCATTTAGACCCGAAGGAAGAACAGGGAAGGGATAGGTTGGAGAGAGAAAAAAAAATAGCAAACTATGCACCGTTTAAAAAGATAACATTATCCAGAGCTCCAGTTCATTGTTGAATAATAGGTATTTACAAAAATGTTAATTAGGTTTGCATTCTGAGAGTCACCTATTACTGTACATTTTAATTTTAGGAAGAAATCAATCATTACTTCATATCCTTTTGGCACCATTTGCCATCATTGTTCCAGCAGAAAGTTAACTTCTTCATAAAATTTTTAAATGCTTAAAGAAAGTGAGAAAAACTGCCATTGGCTCTTGTCCCAGGAATTATGAGCAACTTGTAGAAATGAGTACAAATGCAGAGATTTTTTTTCATTAACAGTATTTCCAGGAAACAGATAGTAAAAAAAAATAATGATGGGAAAATTAACCACTTTTGTTAGTTCAGATAAATTTAACACTGAGTTCAGTGAATGCTTAGAAAAACCACCGTCTTAGCAACAGAGAATCTTTAGATAGGATACAGGATGTATTTAAATTGGCTGTTGGAGTTATTGAGGCCAAGTTTAAAGGCTGAAAAGGAAAACGCAGATTATGAATCATTGCTCTAAAACCTTAGCAATTACACATGGATGATACAGCTCAAGAGGAGGAAATAAAGCTGTAAATCAATGACACATTGGATTGCTCCTTAAAAAAAAATTCAAGTTGAAAGAAAGCTTAGTAATTAGGAAAGAATGACTGTCTTAATTAAGAGCTCAGGAGGTACTTATAATGCTTTCTTCTAGATAGGCTGCATAGAATCTTACTTTAAGGTTATAACCCTGTGTAATATTTATACCTGAAGAAAACCCAAATTTTCTTTCAGTCACAGAAGTTAAACTTGGGGAAATGATGGGTCTGTCCATATTTTATTTACAAACAAAGAGCTATTGACATTTGTCCTGGAAAATTTAAGCCTATGGCTACACATAGGAAAGTGTAAATAAACCATGTTTGTGGCTGAGGCAGACATATGGGGCTGGTTGTTCCAGACCAGAATAGCTCCGTTGACTTGCACTGAAAGTCTCCAAGATCAGACAGTCTCAAAATAAACCAGTACATGTGAGAAGAAGACAATCACAGCTGGAGCAAAATGAGAGCCTACAAAGACGGAATTAACCGTAATAACAGATATACTTAATGATCTTTCTTTTGATTTCTGTCTTTTTCAACTTACCATTGCACCTTCCTGCTTACCCACCAGTTGGAGATACGTCAAGCAAGAGGAGTAATACTCATCCTGGCCCGTGTGTCCCATCTCAACAGTTTTGAGATGTGCTATTTTGGAAAATAAGAGGCACATAAGATTTACATCTCAGAGTAAATTACTCAAACTTATCCCGAACTTGCTTTCCAGTGTAGATAACATGCAAAGCAGAAGAGAAGTTAGAAATCTGATCTCTCACTTGAATGCTCCTATTAATTTAAGGGACTGATCCTGTAGTAAAAATCAGTTTCTGGAGAGGATTTCCATGACAATGTATCGTTACACCATTAACAGCACAGAAGTGCCTTTTTTTTTTTTTTTGCTTATGTCTTTTCAAGGTTTTTTTTTATTATTTATTTATTTTACATGTCAGATTTGCAGGTTTCCCTCCCAGTGTGGCTCTTTGTGACTTTCCCTTTAAGCCTGTAAGTCATTGGTTACATTTTTCAGTGTTTCTTATCTAAGTATTATTCAGGCCCAAAGCCAATAATGTAATACGACTTAGTTGGGGCGAGGAAGCAGGGAACATGCCCCAAGAGAGATGAAAGAACCCAACGAAGGTCTTCTTTACCGTAACCTTGGATGGATGTCCACCTGTTTAGAAATACAGGGAACGTGGACTCAGAAGAACTAAGCTTGTGAGATAAGCTTTCTAATCAAAATGTGTTCCGGGGAATTATGAACAGTATATATTTTTTGTAGATCTTTGTGGTTCAGGTTGCACGCTCTAGGATGTTGAGCTGGAGGCTCTATGATATCGGGAGGTGGAGCTTGTGTGTATTCCCACACCCTCTACTCAGTCCTCTTCCATTGAAGTGGGCTCTGATGGAGCTATCCAAGGTCCTGTAACTCAAATCTAACCCTGCAGTCTTGTCTCCTTTCTTGAATAACCACTTCAAATTTCTCTTCTTCACTCAAATAAATCTTCTGTTTAGATAAGTCCCATGACAGTGGAGTTAGAATACTGTCTTCTGTAGCAGAAGAACCAGGAAATCTTATATTATTTCAGACAAATGGCTGTCCAGTCTCTTCTTATATGTCTCCAGCGATGAAGCACCCACAACTCCTGGTGGCAAGCAGTTCCACTGGTTAATTGTTCTCATTGTCAGGGAATTTCTCCTTACTTCTTGTTGGATATCTCTCTCTCTCTCTGATTACCTTCCATCCATTGCTTCTTGTCTTGCCTTGTATGCTTTGGAGAATAGGTTGAACAGGTAGAGGAATAACTCCCTGTTCTTTAACCCTCTCCAGGTAGAGTCCCATTGTTGAACCAAACCCATTGCTTTTTCTAGAAGCATCCTGCTATGTATCCCTCAGCCCAGGATGCTGGGTTTAGGAAATGGAAGCCAACACTGTACACTACTGCAGTTTGGTCAACTTGGTCCTCAACATCAATAAGACCAAGGAGCTTATAGCTATAGAAGGAACAGATCAGACCTCCAGCCCTTGCTTATCAGTGGAGACCGAGGGGAGCAAGTGGCCAGTTTTAAGTTTCTGGGTGTTACCCTAAAAGAGGACCTGACCTGAGGGTGTCCACATTGCAGCCCTGGTCAAAAGAGCCCGGCAGAGTTTAGACTACCTGGGACTTCTCAGGAAACAACAACCGAATGGAAAACTGCTGGTGACCTTCTACCGCTGCACCATAGAGAGCATCTTAACTTACTGCACCTGTGTAGCGTTTGCCTCTTGCACAGTGGCAGATAGGAAAGCACTCCAGAGGGTTAAGGTCATTGCCCAGAGGATTAAGGTCATTCCCCTCTTTGGAAAAGCTTTAGTCCTCCCGCTGCCTTAAGGAAGTTCAAAACACCCTCAAAGATCCATCTCATCCTGGGCTCCCCCTTTTTTTGAACTATTACCACCTGGCAGACGGTACAGGACAATAATAAAAACAAGGACAAATAGGCTGAAAAACAACTTCTATCCCAGAGCAGTAGCTCTGTTGAATTCTGCTGCATAGCGCCGTATTGGTGTGGTGTTGCGGGTTTTCAATTCAATGTGTGTAGGATGGATGTTTGTGTTTATTTCATGGTCATGATGTGCACTGAAGATGGCATTTAATTTCGTTGTACAAGGTGCAGTGACAATAAAGTAAAGTAAAGCTGAAGAAGACAAGTTACAATTATAGAATGTTACATTATAGAATGAAGTTACATTATAGAATGTAAGTCAGCCATTCTTGGATCCTGTTCTTTTTTTTTTTTTGTTTCTCTGCTGGATGTATTTGAAAAAAACAACAACAACACAGGTTACACTCTGGGGAAGGTTTTCGAAAAACACAGGGGCCCTTCTTAATCATCAGGGGTTTTGGAAAGAGCCACTGGCCACTGGGTGCAACATTGTGGTGCGTAATTCCCGAATCACTGGCATCCTTGAGGCCTCGATGAACTCTGTTTAATCTCATCTGGCCTCCGAAGGTTTCCACGAATCCGCACCCCTCGTGCCCCTGTTGCGCCTGATAAAGGGTGTCATTGCTTGGATTCCAGCAAGTCTGCTTTTTGCATAGTTTAGCTATCGACAGAAATATAGCAAGATAATAGCCACGGTTTGGAGTCCCCTATCAGGGCCATTTGGATGCCAGGGATACACGACAGAGCCTGTCGGAAGGCGAGGAAATTTAAATATATCTACTGTAGTTGGTGAAAGATAAGGGAAAGAGCATCTTTGCGATGGCCGCGAGAGAGACAGAAGAAAATAACAGAATAACAGAAGAGACCGTGGAGGTCTTCTAATCTGTGCGAGAGAGAGAGAAAGGGAGAGAGAGGGGAGGGAGGGAGGGAGAAGGGGAGAGAGAAGAAGGAGAGGAGAGAGAGGGGAGAGAGGGAGGGAGAGAGAGAGAGAGAGAGAGAGGAGACAGAGAGGGAGAGAGAGGGGGAGAGGGAGGGAGGGAGAGAGAGAGAGGAAGGAGCGAGAGAGGGGAGAGGGAGGGAGGGAGAGAGGGGGAAGAGGGGGAGAGGGAAGAATAAACGAGAATTTTAAAAGGATTGTCCAAAGTAGGTACAGGGCACTCAGATAAGTATATTAAAAACATATAAAAGCTACAGTACTGGGCATCTCAATTGGTGTATTTTTTTAAAAAATTCTCAATTTATTTACATGAATACATCCTCAAATCTCCCCATCCCCACTCCAAAACAATATCTAACACTTCAGAAGTATTTCCAGAATGCAACTTTTTTTAAAGGTCCAAGTGTAAAACATATCATCCTTCTTTAAAAGAAAAGAAATAAGCATTGATTTTTTTTTTAGCATTAATAATAATAATAACCTTTCAGAAATTATTCTTCTGAAGGCAGCAGGTTATTTTCAGCATTCTCATGAATGATGAGGAACTCTTTCTTTCTTTCTTTCTTTCTTTCTTTCTTTCTTTCTTTCTTTCTTTCTTTCTTTCTTTCTTTCTTTCTTTCTTTCTTTCTTTCTTTCTTTCTTTCTTTCTTTCTTTCTTTCTTTCTTTCTTTCTTCTTTCCTCTTTCTTTCTTTCTTTCTTTCTTTCTTTCTTTCTTTCTTTCTTTCTTTCTTTCTTTCTTTCTTTCTGGATCTCTTCTTTCCTCCTTTTTTACTCTATTTCTAAAACAAAAAAATATGCAGCTTTTATAAACAAAAGCACTGTGTGTCGTTGCCAGGTTGTTACACAAGGCTGGGACCAGTGTGAAGTCCTGTTTTATCCATCAAAACATTTCGGCGGAAAGTGAGGGAGAGGAAGGGCATTTTCAGAGCTTCTCCTGTGCTTAGACGCTTGTCCTGGAATTTGTTCAAGTTACAGCACAGCGCAGGAATGGGAACAGAAAGCTCTTTAGAATTGTGGGTGGTTTACACACACACACACACACACACACACACACACACACACACACTCATGCAACCACAAGGAAATGTCTTTCTCGTGATGCTCCCCCTCATGCGATGCTGTGACTTGTGGGTGCGTTAAACCAGAGAAGACAAGGGGTGCCCTTCGCTCCGTTCTTCTCCTTGCAATCTGTTTTTTAACTTGGTCAGATTTTTTCCTCTCTCATACGAAGGCCGTAAGGTCTTAGCTCGAGGAAGGATGCTCCTTGGAGTCAGTGTTGGTGGGGGGATGGCTCGAGTTTTTCTCCTTAAGACAAAAATCTCGAGAGGAGCAGCTGTTTGATTTTGGGGAAAGACTCGGCCGATTTAGGCAGAAAATGCAGCGTGTATCCCAATTCTGCCTTTGAATGAAAAACGTTGCCTTCTCGACAGATGCGGCTTTCTTTTTCTTTGCATCCTTTTAAACTGGGTTTTTTTTTTCTTCCAATCTATGCAATTGTTGGTGCGTATGTGTGTGTGCTTGCTTACCAGCCTACATTTTAAAGTACCATCCTGCACAGGAAGGTTCCAAATCCCGTTTGGGTTTACTTCCAGGTCTCAAGAAAGGAAGGAAGGAAGAAAGGGGAAGGAAAGGGAAGGAAGGAAAGGAAGGAAGGAAAGAGAAAGAAAAGGAAAGAAAGAAATAGGGAAGGAAGAAAGGAAAGGGAAGGCAAGGAAGGAAGGAAAGAAAGAAAGAAAGAAAAGGAAAGAAAGAAGAAAAAGAAAGAAAAGGAAAGAAGTAAGAAAGAAAAAGGAAGGAAGGAAGGAAAGGAAAGGAAGGAAGAAGGGGAAGGGAAGGAAGAAGAAGGAAGGAAGGAAGGAAGGAAGGAAGGAAGGAAGGAAGGAAGGAAGGAAGGAAGGAAGGGAAGGGAAGGCAAGGCAAGGCAAGGCAAGGAATGAAAGAAAGAAAAGGAAAGAAAGAAGAAAAAGAAAGAAAAGGAAAGAAGAAAGAAAAAGGAAGGAAGGAAAGGGAAAGGAAGGAAGGAAAGAAAGGGAAGGAAGGGAAGAAATAAGGAAGGAAGGGAAGGCAAGACAAGGCAAGGAATGAAAGAAAGAAAGGAAAGAAAGAAAGAAAAGGAAAGAAGTAAGAAAAAAGGAAGGAAGGAAAGGGAAAGGAAGGAAGGAAAGAAAGGAAAGAAATAAAGAAGAAAAAGGAAAGAAAGAAAAGAAGGAAAGAAAGAAAGAAGGAAAGGAAAGGAAAAAGGAAAGAAAGAAAAAGAAAGAAAGGAAAGAACGAAAAGAAAGAAAGAAAGAAAGAAAGAAAGAAAGAAAGAAAGAAAGAAAGAAAGAAAGAGAAAGAAAGAAAAGAAAAGAATAATAGAAAGTCATGGAAGCCTCATGCAATTTTTAAAATAAGAATCCACATCAAAAGCGCCAAGAAAAA
This sequence comes from Pseudonaja textilis, assembly GCF_049901715.1. Lineage (NCBI taxonomy): Eukaryota > Metazoa > Chordata > Lepidosauria > Squamata > Elapidae > Pseudonaja > Pseudonaja textilis. Next base: position 51,733,151 of record NC_141997.1, read on the forward strand.
GTAGGGCAGAGCGAACGTAGCCACCTGTGTGGTTTTGCCCTTGATTTGGGCTGTTCCCAGGTAAGATGATAAGTACAGGTAGTTCTCAACCTGCAACCTTCATTTAGCAACCTCGTTACACAGAGCTGCCTCTCGCTAAAATACAGGAAGTTCTCGGCTTACAACGGTTCATTTAGGGTCGAGGTTAGAAAAAAGTAACTTGCGACCGTTTTCCACCCTTCTGTCTGTTGCAGCCATGGGGGGCCATGGTCACATGATCAAACTTCAGATGTTTGGCCATTGACTCGTATGTTTATGACGGTTGCAGTGTCCCCGGGGAAATCAGATTCGCTGGACGACCGCGTTACTAATTTCACAACCGAAGCGATTCGTTAACAACTGGAGAGTAAGAAAGGTTGCAAAACGAAGCAAAATGGACTTAGGGCTTAGCCGAGGGATGGAAAAAAGAGCAAGTTGTTTTTAGGCAGGTTTAATCCCACAACTACAAATTTCTGCAAACCCCAAATTGATCGTTCTGGGTAAAAAATGACAATTGCTAAATATTTTATTTCTATTTCTATTGGATTTTTTTTTTTTTTTTTGGTGACCTTCGACTCTTGATGACTGCCTGATCTAGCTGGGCACATTTTGGGCAAGATTTTGAAAAATGGCTCACCGCATGCTTCCTGCGGCTGACAGAGAGTGGCTGGCCCAATGGCCCCTAGCTGGCTTTGTGCCAAGAGCACAAAGTAGAATTCGCAGCTGCCTGGTTGCTAGCTTGATGCCTCGATCAAGTTTTCTCTCATTAAAATATAGGGGTTTTCTCCCTGGGTTTCATAGGCCAGAAGTCACTTTCCCAACATTTCTTGCCTTTATGTGTTTAATGAAACAGGAAAAAATAGTGGAAAACACAAAGAAAACAACAGATTATTTAGGCACTAACTCTATACCCGTGTGCTTCGCTACGAAACTATGCAATTGGGCTCAGTTTTGGGGGAGGAAAATAAGGGGGAAAAAAATTCTGCCTCTGCCTACCAGCATCCATCAGTATTCACCTGGCTAGCATCCTGTCAGTGTGTGAGAGTTGAGGACTGTTTGGAAACTAAAAGAGTATTTGCTGTGTGTGCAAGGAGACAGCAAGGAGCCTGGGCATGGCTTAGCTCAACTGTTCTGTACTAAAGCTGCTTGGTGCTGTGAAACTGAAACTCCTCTGCATGTGTTTTGCCTTTGGAAGATATTTCTTTCCATGTGGGGAGGGGGAGTAGAACTCCTTAGCATCAGAGCGTGTTAATAATAATAACATAGGAAATACTAATGCTCCGAAGGTCATTTCAAAAACTTTTTTAGTGAGCACCTAGAATCCAAGAGGAACATAGGTGGCAAGTGTCAAGTTTGTAGGCTTTATGGTTCTAGAGATTTTGTGGTGATGCGTGAACCGTATTTCACATTCACACATAGATAGATAGATAGATAGATAGATAGATAGATAGATGAGAGAGATGATAGATAGATGAAAGACATATGATAGAGATAGATGATAGATTAGATAGATAGATTAGATAGATAGATAGATAGATAGATAGATAGATAGATAGATAGATAGATAGATAGATAGAGATATTTAAGGGCTTCTCATGCGGAGTTGGAAGTGGCAACGTTTTCCATGTTGTAAGAAGTGCTTAAGGCAGCGTGCCACTAAAACAAAAAACAAAAACAAAAGACCAACAGCTTAGAAGAAAAGGTTAAAATGCCATCACTCTGCTAAACAACTAATTCCCTCAACTCTATCCAACTATTAACAAAGTCTGCAGTACTATTACTGTTCTCTTACTGGTCTGCAGTACTATTACTGTTCAGTACTATTACTGAATTATCTAATTCTAAAATTCTAATTCTCAAAGGTGCATAAGGAAAGAGTCCCTTTCTGAGTGTGGGAGTTTGGGAGAGGGATAATGGGATACCTGGCTACTATTTCGCTCCCTGTAATGGACCCTCTGGCTTCATTGTTCCAAGTGGGGCATTGATAAGGCTGGTTTACAAATGGAGAATAGCCACACTTAGCATTGCAAATCAGGAAGGGTTCTTCTTCGGCAGACTTTGGAGATTATCAGTTCTTGACGTCCCTGGAGACAGGAGAATTTCGCCCCGATCGGTTTTCTCCGGATGGACCCAAAACCGGTGACAAAAAACCCCTTTCTTTATTTGTCTGCTGATTATTTTTTAGACCTAATTTTCCAGGAAAGGGCCAGGCCTCCGTGCTGTAAGGGAGTCCTATCGGGTAACGCTAATGTTCAGCCGAGATACGGAGCCTCTCTTTGAGCGAAGGGGACCCGCTTTGAAGAACCGAATCTCGCACAATAGCAAATGCAAAATGGGCGCTCCTCCAGTTACCATTCGGTAAAAGCGTAGCCGTCTCTTTATCAGGAGGGCTTGGGGTTGGGTTTTTTTTTATTTTTAATTTATGGATTCAAGGGGTAATTGCAGAGAATACGAAAGGCATTGTCTTTTTCAAAAGGGGCAAGCAACCAGCAAAGAAGAGCTTGGGTTTCGTTGGTTGGCCTTGAAGGCCGTCCATTTCTCTCCCGTTTCCGTGAAAAGAAAAGACTTTTAGAATAACTTTATTGTCACCGGGAAATGTACACGAATCGGCATCTTGTTAAAAACGAGACCTCGTTGCCAGAGGTGGGATTCAGCAGATTCTGATCAGTTCTGGAGAACCGGTAGTGGAAATTTTGAGTAGTTCGAAGAACCAGCAAATATGGAGATTTTACAGTATCCTTTCCCTGCCACACCCAACAAGCCACGCCCACAGAACTAGTAGTAAAAAAAAATCGAATCCCACCCGTGCTTGTTGCGTATAGCTCCTCAAAGGGTCACCGCCTCCAATATACACTACAGAAACAGGACAAAATAAATAAATACAAAAGTATGTCTAGAGAATGGAATGACAGAGTTGGAAGGGACCTTGGAGGTCTTCTAGTCCAACCCCCTGCTTAGAGCAGGAAACCCTATACCATTCCAGACAAATGGTCGTCCAATCTCTTCTTAAAAACTTCCAGTGTTGGAGCATTTACAACTTCTGGAGACAAGTTGTTCCACTGATGAATTGTTCTCACTGTCAGGAAATTCCTCCTTAGTTCTAGGTTGCTTCTCACCTTGATTAGTCTCCACCCATTGCTTCTTGTCCTGCCCTCAGGTGCTTTGGAGAATAGCTTGACTCCCTCTTCTTTGGGGCAGCCCCTGAGATATTGTAACACTGCTATCATGTCTCCCCTAGTCCTTCTTTTCATCCAACCAGACATGCCCAGTTCCTGCAACCATATGTTTTAGCCTCCAGTCCCCTAATCATCTTCGTTGCTCTTCTCTGCACTCTTTCTAGACTCCCAACATCTTTTTTACATCGTGGTGACCAAAACTGGATGTAGGATTCCAGGTGTGGCCTTATAAAGTGGTATTAACACTTCACCTGATCTTAATTCTCTCCCTCTGTTGATGCAGCCTTCAACTGTGTTGGCTTTTTGGGCAGCTGCTGCACACGGCCGGCTCCTATTTAAATGGTTCTCCGCTAGGACTCCAAGATCCCCCTCACAGTTACTACTATTGAGCCAGGTACCACCTACACTGCACCTGTGCATTTTGTTTTTCTTACCTAAATGTAGAACCTGACTTGTATTATATGACAAGCAAAAAGAAAAACGAAGAAGAAATCTCAGAGCACCGAATGTTTTGCTTTCCAATTCTCCTGGTCTCCTCTTGCTTTCAATCCCTTCATTGCTTTTTCGGGTCAAAAATGGAGAGTCCTCGACTTATAACAGACTATTTAGTGGCCGAAGTTACAACGGCATAGAAAAAAATGACTCCGGACCATTTTTCACACTTACGACGGTTTGCAGCATCCCCATGGTCGCGTGATTTACATTTGGTCGCTTGACAACAGGCTCAGATTTAGTTTGGTCACAGCGTCCCGGGGGGGTGATGTGATCCGCTTTTGCGACCTTCTGACGAGCGAAAGTCGATGGGGGATTCACTTAATGTCTGGATTCACTTAACGTCCCTCTTGCTCATTTAACGACTGCGGCGTTTCAGTTAACTGCCGTGGACAAGAAAGGTAATAAAATTGGGCAAAAAAAAAAAAAAAAATCCCTTGCCGAACACATTTCTCACTCAACAACGTAAAACGTTGGGTTCAATTGTGGTCGTAAGTCGAGGAGTACCCGTGTCAACTCATAAAATATTTCTATGGCCTTTTTAGGGTTGCCAACAGAAAGGGAGTCTCGGAGTCAGACTCCAACAGGGGCATGACACTATATCTTTATCTTTCATTTTATCTTATTTATTTCTACCAACGAAAAATTATCTATTGTCCTTCTTAACTAACCAATTATTTATATCTAGCTCTCATATTTTTTTCTCTAACCATTGCCCTACCTTATCATATTCAATTTGCTCTCTCTCTTTAATTACAAGTGTTAATCTATTCATTCCTGCACATTCTAATTTCCTAGTCATGTTCTCTTCCGTTGGAGTCTTCTCCTTTTTCCAATTTTGAGCAAATACAATTCTCGCCACAGATATCACATGAATAATTAAATATACATTTTCTTTGCTGTAAATTTCAGGTAAGACCCCCCAACAGGAATATTTCTGGTTTTAAGTCAATATGTTCTAGAGCATCAAGGACCACTCATCCTCTCTTAAGCCAGCATCTTAGCCACCGCATCACATTGTAATGGCTCTCCTATCGCTAAATTCTGTGAATATTAGGGACCTAACGGAATCCTTGTAGTTTTATTGGGGGTTACACGAAAAAGCTGAGCCTGACACCCAAAGCCTTCTCCTCAAGTCTAGCTATTGCATCATTTTTTTCTGAGTGGAGCAGTGTGAACATCTCACACCAAAAGTTCAAAGCTCACTGGCCATAAGAAAGCTGGAAAACGATGGGGGAAAGCTGCAGGAAGTTAACATGGACAAGATATTTGCTGCTGTACTTAAAGTGAAAAGGAATTAAATCCACTTCTCCTGTGATTGAAAAAGAGACAATTGACAGAATTGTCCCTAAAAAAGAGAAAATAGGGAAATTGTAAGAAATTGTAAGAAATTGTAAAGGAGCATTGCACGCTCCTTTTTATTTTTTATGTTTATTTAGAATAGGATAGGGTAGGATAGAATAGAATAGAATAGAATTCTTTTATTGGCTAAGTGTGGTTGGACACACAAGGAATTTGTCTTGGTGCAAATGCTCTCAGTGTCCATAGAAGAAAAGATTCATTCATCAAGAGTCAAGAATCATCAGGTACAACACTTAGTGATAGTCATAGGGTACAATAAGCAATTTATTTGTCAAGGATGTACTAGATAACACATATAAGTATAAACATGATTATGAATACATGAAATGGCTACAAATAAGAAGTAACAATTGGACAGGGGCAGTAAGCACATTGGTGCGCTTATGCACGCCCCTTACAGACCTCTTACGAACGGGGTGATGTCAACAGTAGACAGTCTAAGGTTAAAGTTTTTGTGGTTTTGGGAAGAAACCATAGAGTCAAGTAGAGTATTCCAGGCATTGACCACACTGTTGCTGAAGTCATATTTCCTGCAATTATCTTGAATTTGTATGTATTGTGTACTCATGTGTTGTTGTGGTTGTAGCTGAAGTAGTTGTTGATGGGTAGGACATTGCAATGGATAATTTTATGCACTACACTTAGGTCGGACCGAAGGCGGCATAGTTCTAGGTTGTCTAGGTTTAGAATTTCAAGTCTGGTGGCATAAGGTCTTCTACAACGAGTAGAGGATTGGAGAACTCATCTTGGGAAATATTTCTGGACTTTCTCAACTGTATTAATGTCCGATATGCAGTGTGGGTTCCAGACTGATGAGTTGTACTCAAGAATTGGTCTAGCAAATGTTCTGTATGCTCTAGTTAGTAGTACAACATTAGTGGAGGAAGAGCTACACAGAATTAGGTTAACAATTCTTAATGCCTTTTTGGCTACGTAGTTGCAGTGGGCTGCTTCTCTCAAAAATAAGAGTCTCAAGCCCTTGTTTCCCACGTGTCTGTCATCTTGTTGCTCAGCTCAGTGTGTGGCCTTCTCTTCACAATTCACCGGAGGGGCTACTTTCCTTTTCTAATTTGTAGGAAGTGGCTCGTGACATCTGTTTGGGCCCCGAGGCTACTTTTGGGAAACTTTTAAGCTGTTTCCAGGTTCCCTCTCTCCTCCCCTCCCTCTTTTTCCTCCCAGACCAAAAAGGCTGTGAAGTTGTACAGCAACCGAAAGGTTTGATTTAGGAAGAAACCCTTCCCTTTCTTCCCCAGATTTTAAAGGAACGAGTTAAAAAACAAATCCTAAATCCTTTTGTTGAAATGAAATACAGAGTGAGGGCAATGAATGTCTCTCCTAAAAGGTCTTTCAGGGGAAAATCTGCAAGAAGAATGGCTGGAGCATGTTGGTTGCTAGAGGACAGAGCACAGGAAGAAGGAAAGAAGTTGTCCAGTTGTATCTTCTCCCTGGTCACTTTTAAATCTGAGATTCGGGCTTTATTTGAATAGTTACATTTCTCTTCTTCTCAATCACTTGTTCTTCCGGGGGGCAGAGATTAAACAGCTTTCTCTTGCTTCACCTCAGGTTTATTTTTTAGGAAAGCTAGAATGATGAACAGTGGAAGAGCTTGCCATCAGAGGGTCTGAAGGAATGGCTTGTCTTTAGAGGTTGCTCCATCATGGGAGGTTTTTAAGAAGAAACTGGACAGCCATTTGTCTCAAATGATGTAGGGTCTCCTGCGTGAGCAAAGGGTTGTTGGACTAGAGCCGGGATCGCCAGCCTTTTGGATCTCAGGGATCACCAAACTCATCATTTTAAATCCCGCAGACCAGAAACCCTGGGAAAATCCTTCCAAAAAGGTCTGCAGGAAATTCCCCCACCCCGTTTTCCTACCGATGGATCGTTCTTTATTTGGGATCGCAGGATACCGTCTCCAGCTCCGTTCTCAGGGGGAGGGAGGGAGGGAGGGAGGGAGAGACTTTTGGCTTCATGCAAGGAAAGCAGCAGAAGCAGCAGAAGTCTTTCTTTCTCTCCCCCAAACTCCACCAGAAATGAGTCTTTGCCAGCGCAGCCTCTTGGAGCAGGAGGCCTTGCAGAGTCCCAAAGACTCATTTCTAGTGGAGTTTGGGACAGAGAAAGAAAGACTTTTGCTGCTTTCCTTGCATGCAGCCAAAAGCAGAAGAAGAAAGAAGCGGAAAGAAGCAGCCCGGTAGCCAGGCCAGGCACGTGGGGCAAATGGGGCAAGTCCCCCCCTCCACCCTTTCCCGCCTCTCCTCACTACCTTCTGTTGTTCACAATGCAAGTGACGCAAGCCTTGTGTTCCTGCGGGCCCTGTGGGCGGCACAGCCTTGTGTTCCCGCGCAGCCTGGATTAATTGCTTTGCGGGAGACATTTCTCTGCGGACCACCAAAATTTTCTCACGGACCACCAGTGGTCCCCCGCCTACTGGTTGGTGACCACTGAGTTATGGCACTTGTCCACGTGAGGTGAGCGTCCTCCTCAAATTGCAGAAGCCAGCTGCGATGGCAATCAACTCTGGCGAGGTAGCTCTTCCACCTTCCACACAAAGAAGAGTCCAGCGTATATTAAGGAAACAGAACCGATCTCCAGTTCTGGGGAAATCCAGCCACTCAGAACCAGACATCTGCTCTTAAAGGCAACCATTGCTCACTTCTCCCAACTTGAAAGAGAGCTGTATATTTTATGACTGAAAAATCTACTTTTCAACTCTTCAAAAAAAATAATAAAAAAAACACACCCCAGGACTTCTGTTTGGCTCGGGCACAGCGCAGAAATTGGTGCCAGGATTAAAAAGTGGTTGAAAGATAAGGGTGACAATGCTGGCTATTGTTTTCACGGCTTTTGAGCAGGTGCTTCGTCGGGTTTTGATGGAAGCCTGTGTTCCGAGAAAGGTGATAAAATCCTTCTCCTTGTGCCCAAGTCAACAAAGATGTGGCAAGGGACAATTTCATCAGCTTAACCTATAGGTCCTATACTTTTGAGAAGTCCTGAAATGACTTGGATGACTCATAAACAATAAAATGAGATGAAACCCATCTGCAGGCCTCTTCATCCTTGGGAATGGCATGGTCAACCCTGCATGGAAAAAAGAAAAAAAAAATTAGTTTCCTCACTTCCCTCCAAAATATCTTGGATTCAAAGTCATTTTTTTTTTCTTTGAAAAGGGGATAAGATTTATTTGTCCTCCCAGTAGTAAAAGGCAAGTCAAGAGAAAACTGGAGGAGGGACGGGTAGAGTTGAGGGCAACGAGTATGAAAAAGTTCTTCTCGCTTATTTGCATTTTCCTCTCTGCATACTTAGGATGTGTTGGAGTAGACGGAGCTGACACCAAATAACACACCTGGCATCCAACACAAACAGATTGGGAGGGGTGTGTGTGTACACTTGGACATGTCTAATTGAAGCCCCCAGTTGGATCTCCTTGGCATTGTTCTTCACCTCCTCGCCGCTGCTTTGCAAAAATACAAAATAAACAAACTTCTGATCTCAGGAGAATTTGCAAGACAGCTTTACAATTCCCTCCCCCCCAGATTTTTTTTTTTGGTGTGTGTGTGTGTGTGTGTCTGTGTGTGTATGTTGTTTTCTCGTAGCGCAAGCTGACAATAAGTAATAACTCATCCAGAGGCCTTCTCCTGTACTGAAGGGCCACCATTCAGCGCTTGCAGCCTACTATTTTGAGTTTAAATTTAAATTTTCCTCTCCAAAAACATGGTAATTTTAGAAGAAGCATTCCCAGCGCTTAGGTCCAACACCAAGCAGACTGCTTGTTTCTGGTCTGGAGGTGAAATTGCATGTTGTTGGCCTTTGAAAGAATGCATTTTTTAAAAGAAGAAAACTTGCTTTTGTTTCTTTGCTGTGAGAAAAAAGCTAGATCCCAAATTATCCTGGTTTGAATTGTGAGTGTAAGTATATGCTGGCAGGCAGGAGGCTTCATTCTTCTGTTATTTGTTCCCATATCTCTTGAAGAAGCACTCCAGTGGAAAAAAGTGTCTTTTATATTAATAATATACATGTATTGAGCTGTGGTGGCTCAGTGGTCAGAATGCAGCATTGCAGGCTAATTGACTGCTCACTGCCAGCAGTCTGACTCTTACCTGTTTAAGGTTGACTCAGCCTTCCATCCTTCTGAGGTGGGTAAAATGAGGACCCAGATTGTTGGGGGCAAGAGGCTGACTCTGTAAAACACTTAGAGAGGGCTGTGAAGCACTGTGAAGCGGTATATAAGTCTAAGTCTTGCTATTATATTGATAATATATAAGTCTGAGTGCTACTGCTACTGCTATAAAAACCATTCCCACTGCCAGCAGTTTGATTCTGACTGGCTCAACGTTGACTCAGCTTTCCATCCTTCCGAGGTCAGTAAAATGAAGGGCCAGATTATTGGTGTGTGTGTGTGTGTGTGTGTGTGTGTGTGTGTGCGTGTGCGTAGACTGACTCTGTAGATTGCTTAGACAGGGCTGTAAAGCACCACGAAGCAGTATATAAGTCTAAGTCTTGCTATTATATTGATAATATATATTGACTAGCTCGATGCCGGTGCTTCGCTACAAAACTACGTGCTCAAGTTTAGTTTTTGGGAAGGAAAATAAGGGGAAAAAATTCTGCCTTTCCCTACCAACATCCATTGGTATCCATCTGGCTAGCGTCCTGTCAGTGTGTGAGAGAGTTGAGGGCTGTTCCGAAATTGAAAGAGTATTTGCTGTGTGAGCAAGAAGGAGACAGCAAGGAGCCTGGGTGTGGCTTAGCTCAACTGTTCTGTACTAAAGCTGCTTGGTGCTCTGAAACGGAAACTCCTCTCTTCTGCTTGTGTTTTGCATTTGGAAGAGATTTCTTTTCAGGTGGGGAGGGGAGTAGGACTCCTTAGCATCAGAGCGTGTTAATAATAATAATAATAATGCTCCAATGGTCATTTGGAAAAATCCTTTCTTAGTGAGCACCTAGATGCCAGGAGGAACATCCGTGCCCAATGTCAAGTTTGTAGACTTTATGGTTCTGGAGATTTTGTGATGATGCCTGAGTGGCATTTCGCTTTTAATAGATAAGATCGGGTCCAGAAACAGGCAGCAAAAATGGAGTTTGGAGGAATTGAATCTGTATAACTTGGACGACAGAAGGGAAGGGAAGACATGATGGACACTTTTAAATATACTAAGGGTGTGAAAAAAGGTTCCAGAAGGCAATATTTGGCAACTTGCAACTGACAGGAAGGAAGTTCAAAAAATCATGTTAGAAAGGATGACTTCGCAGATAGAGTAGAGAAGGTTTGGAACCAACTTCCAGGGGAGGCAATGGGTCAATCATCGGGAACTGAGTTTAAACATTCTTGGGACTACCTTGGATGTCCCTCATCCAACAAAGATCTAAAAAATATAAAAAAATATACCGAAAGGGCAGATTCAGTGGGCCACTAGATCTTTTTTTTTTTCTGCCGTCAATTTTCTGCGTAGGAGATTGTGGCTGGAGGCAGGTTTTGCAGAAGGCAAACAATTAAATCCTGTCCCTTATATAACCGTTTGGTCTTTCTTTTCTCGAAAATTCCTGCTTAATGTTTTTTACGGTTGTTTTACAGAGAAGATTGGCTTCTGAAGAAGCATGTAAAAATGGGTTGAGCTCACAACATTTTAAGTGGATTGTTACTGAAACAAAGGTGTGTGTGTGTGTGTGTGTGTGTGTGTGTGTTTGTTTGTGGTGCTGAGGAGTCCAGAGATGACCTTGGAGGAAAAAAAAAGGCACCCAGATAATTCTTCTCCTTTTTCAAAACGCCAAATAGAGTGAGATTCTGAAATAAAGAGAGTGGTGGATGTGACACCAGATCAGGAACGGTAGCTTAATTCTTGAAGTAGAATTAGAAGCAGAATATATCCAGATGTTTCTCAGAGCTTAATTGGATCTCTGTGGCACTTAGTTCTGTCTTTCTTTTTCCTTTCCTTTCTGCTCTCTCCCTCTCTCCCCCTCATGTTCTCATTATATCAAACAGAAACTACTTGTTGTGGAGGTTTGATTTGGCCTTCGGCCAGTGCCAGTTTGCCAGCAACAACATCAACAAAAGGGATTAATTTGTAGGTGAATCCTTCTTTCCTGGAGGGGACGAAGACAGCAGTCCACGCTCCTGACTGCCTGCTGCATTACACCACCTAGATAAAGAAGAGATTTGTTTAGAAATGCTTTCAAAATGACCCTGTTTTGATGAAACGCAGAACATTTAAACAAGTTCACGTTTGTTTATGGAGATTCTCCATCATCCAGGTCATGGTTGTCCCAAAAGTGCCTTTTTGTTCCCCCAAGAGGCAGTTGGACTTTCTTGGTTTTTCTTTGAAGACGTTTCGCTTCTCCTCCAAGAAGCTTCTTCAGCTCTGTCTGCAGGGAGGATCAATCCTTCCATTCCCCACCATCATCCAGTCAGAGTTGAAGAAGCTTCTTGGATGAGAAGCAAAATGTCTTCAAAGACAGACCAAGAAAGTCCAGTTGCCTTTTGGAAAAGCACCTTTGGGACAAGTTCAAGTCTGGTTCCATCCAGGTGCAGCCAACTTGAAAGTCTTCCAACAAACTGAATTTCCAGTTATTGCAAACTCTAGTTTTGGACACTTGGGAAGTATTTGGAAAAGGCCGCTCGTTCCACCCAGATTCCTGGGTCTTTGCTACTCTTCTGGAAAGATTTGATGTTTTTCTACCATATTGCATCTTTCTATGGGGCTAGCAGCCCTCCTATCATCTGGTCAATGGGAGAACAGAAACAAAAATACGGCTACTAGATGCTACCTAGTTGCCTTGTGGCTCTTGTTGCTTTTCTTAATGACCGATTTTCAACCAGTCTGCCTGTAGGAAGGAGCTGGAAACGATGGGAGTTGGAACAAGGCACCCAAATATCTTGGCTGCAGGAAGTCATGGGAACTTCCCAAAGTGCTACAAGGGTGGGATTGTTACCACTGAGTAGCCACCTGTCTCATGCTCCGGAGAAAACTCTACAACCTTGGGTCTACTCCAACCTTGGTGATTTTAAGACTTGTGGCTGGTTGGGGAATTCTGGGAGTTGAAGTCCACAAGTCTTAACATTTCAAGGTTGGAGACCCTTCCTCAACAAAACAAGATTGGATTAGAGTCTGAGTGGATTGTTCTAGGCCCTAGTTTTGCCCATTCCTCTTCCTAGTTGGAATCTGCTGTAGGGTGGAACAACCATAAGTTAAGGGACCTTGTCATTTGTACATCCAGCTCTCTCGCGGACCCTTTCAGTAGCCTGTTGGCAGGATTAGAGAGCCAGTAGTAGTCCAGTTCTCCACACTTAAGTGAAAAGTGTGAGGGAGTCAGCGGAAGGACCTTGAAGGCAACTTATTGAAGTTCTTGCTATGGTCCTTCTGAAGGTCATCCAGAAATAACTGGAAGATGGGAGAAGAGATGGGGAGTGGGTGAAATTATGGAAGCTTCCCCTTATTGAGATGTGTGTCTGTGTGTGTCTGTGTGTGTGTGTGTGTGTGCAAGAGAGAGAGAGAGAGAAGAGAGAGAAGAAGGGGGATATCTTCTTGCTGAGATATGGGCTGGGGGATTATTAGGCCTCTACCGATGTTTCCCAACATTGGCAATTTTACGACGTGTAGACTTCAACTCCCCAGCTGTTCCTGGTTTATTTTGTGGAAATCCAACGCCAGATCTCTGACTTGTTTCCCATCAAAACAAACCAGACTTAGAAGCTCCCGTTTGCTCTGGCCTTCCAATTCAAGCTTGTTAGAGCCAGAAGAAGCGAGGATGTCTGAATGCTTTGCAACCTCCCCATCGAGGGCATCGCGGTTCTCTCTTCAAAGGGAAAACGAACTGATTAGGTACACGAGCAGGGATGTGATTCCAATTAGGGTTTTTTGTCTGTTGTTAATGTGTTTCGATTTCCTGTACGGTAACAAGAGCTGCAGTAAATAAACAGGAACCAGGTCATAACGAGTTGCTAAAGGGTTCCTCTGCCTCTTACTGGGGAAGAGCCCTTGAACACAATAGAGCGTCTTTTTCTATTTGCTGATTTCTTTGCTCTCCTTGCAAGCTCAGACGAGGTCAGGGAAGGGGGAGACATTCTGTCTGGCCTTCCCCACAACCACACCAACTCAGAAGTGTTGTTATTAGCCTTCAAGAAACCAGGATGCGTCCTCTGCTTCCTAGCTACTATAACTGAGAGAGAGAGAGACAGAGACAGAGAGAGAGAGAGAGACAGACAGACAGGCAGAGAGGTATGTAGAGTGAGATATGGAGTGAGAGAGAGTGACACAGAGAGAGAGAGAGATGGAGAGAGAGAGATACAGAGAGAGAGAGATGGAGTGACAGAGAGAGTGACAGAGAGAGAGAGAGAGATGGAGAGAGAGAGATTGAGAGAGAGAGAGATGGAGAGAGGCAGACAGACAAACAGAGACAGACAAATAGACAGACAGACCGAGAGACAGAGACAGATAGACAGAGACAGACAGAGAGACAGAGAGAGACAGAGACAGACAGGCAGACAAGCAGAGAGAGAGACAGACAGAGAAACAGACAGAGATGGAGAGAGACAGAGACAGACCGAGAGACAGAAAGAGACACACAGAGAGAGATGGAGAGAGAGGCAGACAGAGAAACACAAAAAAGACAAACAGAGATAGAGACAGATAGACAGAGAAACAGACACACACACACACACACACACACACACACAGAGAAGGCAGGCAGAGAGGGAGAGTGGGGGCGTAGCAGTCTGCCGAAAGCACTCTGGTGTGACAAGTCATGAATGTGACAAATTGGGGGACGCTGGTCACTTGAAGACCCATCAAAGTTTCCTGTCAGATCTCTGAGGCGCCGGAGAAACAGGCCCATTTCCTTGAATTCTGCACCTACCAGGTGCCGCTCCACAAGGGCCACCACGCCGGCAAAGCCCACGGCAGGACATGCCTACCTGATGAAGGGGGAGACACCAGCAAACTGGAATCCCACTTAACGGAGCTCGGTTACCTCACAGTCTAGCAATGCAAAGTCCCCGGAGCTCCTTTTTTTTTCTTTTTTTTCTTTTTGGAAGGAGTTTGTACGGGAAGTTTGTAACAAAGAACTCTTAAAAAAAAAAAAGCAACCTCCATCTGGAAATCTAAGAATGAATTGAAACGGGCCTTCTAACCGCTTCGCGGACAAGAGACAAAGGAACACTCACTTCCGCCCGCTTGGCTGGCTGGCTGGCTGGCTGGCTGTGCGGGGTTGGTCATGCGAGAAGCAGCAGCTGCCTCGATCTCCCTAGTTTGCTCTTTGACAGAATGATAAGAGTTTGGAAGGCACCTTGGAGGTCTTCTAGTCCAGCCCCCTCCGCTCAAGCAGGGGACCCTCTACCCTTTCAGACAAGTGGCTGTCCAGTTTCTTCTTAAAACCCTCCAGGGACGGAGCAGCCACAGGGAGGGTGGATTGTTCTCAAACTTAGGAAGTTTCTCCTTAGTTCTCGGAGACCTTGGTTGGCTTCCATCCGTTGCTTCTTGCTCTGCCTTCAGGTGCTTTGGGGAATAGCTTGACTCCCTCTTCTTTGGGGCAGCCCCTGAGATATCGGAAGACTGCTATCATGTCTCCCCTAGTCCTTCCTTTCATCAAACTAGACCTACCCAATTCCTCCAATCTTTCTGGCCCATGGGTTTCAAGACAGAGGGAGTACAGAGTGCAAATTCAGACGTTCCTTCTAAAATATCTCATGGGAAAAGCTTGCAAGTTGCAGTTGGGAACACGTCAACTCTTTTGCGACCATGACTACAATGGCAGCAAGATTTTTGGCTATGGGATACAGGCCTTTCCAAAAGGAGGAGGCAGAAGAGAGTGTAGTTCATTGTTTTCCCAGCATTGGTAACTTTTAAAGATATATGGACTTCAACTTTGGCCATCCCTGCTCCTGGGAGAATCAAGCAAACGTAATCAAAACAAGAAGAGATTGGACAATTGTTTTGCCTGAAATGGTACGGGGCGGTGATGGCGAACCTTTTTGTTTGTGGTATGCCAAAAGTGCGCATGGGCCGGCGCCCACAATGCAATGGGCCCTGTTCCCCCTGCGCATGCGTGCACAACACCCCCTGCCCCCTTACCTGCACTGTCTATGCACATACCTCCCAGCTGATTTTCAGCCTGTTGGAGGCCATTTTTGCGCTCCCGGAGGCTCGAGGGAAGCCTTTGAAGCCTCAGGAGGCCAAAAAAATGGGCCCGTTTTGGCACTTCTGGTATTTCCGGAAGGCTCATTTTTCGGCCTCCCGGGCTGCAGAGGCTTCCCTTGAGCCTCCAGGGGGGTGAAAAAGGCCTCAAGGGGGCTGAAAATCAGCTGGGGGGTGCACGCATGCGCAATGCAGGTAAGTTTGGCTGGGGCTCGCGTGCTGGCACAAATGGCTCTGTGTGCCACCTGTGGAATGTATGCCATAGGTTTGCCATCACAGGTATAGGGTTTTCTGCTTGAGCAAGGGGTTGGACTAGAAGACCTCCAAGATTCCTTCCAACTCGGTGCTTCTGTTATTCTGTGACTCTTATTATTCTGTTAAGAATGAAAAGAGAATCACGGGACTTTGGTTTGCAAGCCATCTGAATGCAACTGACCAATTCCCGTAATGCATTGGCTTTTTATGCGCTTAACTTCCATGGAGCATTTTATCTTGTCCCTGATTGTTGAATTAAAATTTAATCAAAGCATGCAGCGGTGGAAAACTAGCTCAATGCTTTGTGGCAGTGAAAGTTTCGATTTAGCTGTTGAATAATTAAAATTAAATTCGATATTGCCATGCTTCAAACATCACACCAACACAGCACATGTCTACTATCCGGCTTGCTTTAACAAAGTGTTAAAATAAGGCTTTACATTGCTTACTTACAATCAGCGATGTAAATTTACAATTTGTATTGTTTTATTTGTTTCCTAGTATGATTTGATTGCTTTTTAGTAACCTTTGACTATCACTAAGCATTGTATCTTATGATTTTTGATGAATGTATTTTATTTGTTCTTTATGTACACTGAGAGCTTATGCACCAAAGACAAATTCCTTATGTGTCCAATCACACTTGGCCAATAAAGAATTATAATTCTACTCTACTCTACTCTACTCTACTCTACTCTACTCTACTCTACTCTACTCTACTCTACCCTACCCTACCCTACCCTAATCTACTCTACTCTGCTCTACTCTATTCCTATTCATATTCCTTTCCATTCTATTCCTACTCTACTCTACTCTACTCCTATTCTATTCCTACTCTACTCTATTCCTGTTCCTTTCTATTCTATTCCTACTCTATTCTACTTTACTACTACTCTACTCTACTCTACTCTATTCCTACTCTACTCTATTCCTGTTCCTTTCTATTCTATTCCTACTCTATTCTACTTTACTACTACTCTACTCTACTCTACTCTATTCTAAATCTTTTCAAACTTTCCACTGCTCAAATGGATATCCCCTTTGCAAACTTCCGCATGCACGCAGGGCCTTACCAAAAGGAAGGAAATCCCCCCTCCCCAATATAGTATAAAAGAAATAGTTTAGCCCAGCATAGTATTGTAATTATAATAATAGTCCTAGATTAATTTACCTCGTCTTTTCTTTTTTTCTTTTGGTCATTTCAGGAAAGGTATTTCTCTCTCTGGAATTTCCGCTCTTGTTTGTTAAGGCTGAAATGTTTGTGTAAAAAGCACTTGGAACTCAATCAGGGCTAAATGGCCTCCTAAAAGATGTGGTTCAGTAATTGTGCAAGGGTCTTGTGTGAAGATAATGGCTCTTTTGCAGTAACAAAAAGAAATAACAAGGCTGAATTGAAACAATTGTTGATTGGGTCCTCCTGCCTGGCTCGAAGGAACAATAAAACAAGTTATCAGTGCATTTCTGGAATGTGTGTGGGGGTGAAGTACTTAACCTTCAATTTTGGAGTGTTGCTAAACTGCCCTGCTCTGTTTTGAGTCCCCGTCCAACCTTGTAGATCTGAAGACATTTCCTGCAGCATCGTAAATTTGCATTTTATATCCTGGCAGCTAATTGCACAGCTGGGGCTGCTGTGAACTCTAGAATTCAGTTCAGAGGATGGTGTGTGTGAGGCGTGGTGGATTTTTCTGGAAGGAGAAAGTGCGGGGCAGAGGCTCCCCGCCGATAAAATTGATTTAAAAGAGCCTTTTCTGCTTCAACAGCAAGAAGAAAAAAAAAAAAGTCTAGCGGAGCTGGTTTGGATCTTTTGGGGGTTCAGTAACCAGGTTTCGCTGGCTGCCTGTTGGCCCCGGCGGTTTAAATCTGAAATGGCGATGGTTTTCAAAAATACACCCCTCCAGAATAGGCCTTGTCACTTGGTTTTGAAGGATGAGAAAGGATCTTGGCTTTTAAAAACAAATCATGCATACAATTTTTGCAGCAAGTTTGACTTTTCTGTTTTTGTTTATGCACATACACACATACACAAACACACACACACACATCAATTACATTTACATTTTGGATTATCTTTTATTCCTGGCATCTAACCAAACATACCTTTTTTTGCAGACTATTCTTTTTCTTCCTTCTCCTGCAATTCCATTGTAAATTTATTCATTTCTGCACAATCCATAATTTTATTTATACTCATATTATCTGTGGGTATACTCTCTAATTTCCAATTTGGGGCATATGTTATTCTAGCTGCTGTCAGTATATATGTATTATTATATATTCAATATCTTTCTTATATTCACCTCTGATTATCCCTAATAAGAACATTTCAGGCTTAAGTTCTATTTTTAAATCAATTATTTTTTGCAGCCAGATCCTTATTTTATTCCAAAATTTCTTTGCTTTAGAGCACAACCACCACATCTGAAAGAAGGTACCTGTTTCTTTTTCCATTTCCAACATACCGGGTTCAAATTTCTCATCCAAGAAGCTTCTTCAGCTCTTCTAGTTGTTTTTTTTTGAAGATGTTTCACGTCTCAACCAAGAAGCTTCTTCAGCTCTGACTGTATGGCGGGGAAGGGAAGGATTTATATTCCTTGCAGGCACCTGGTCATTTGTGTTCTTTTTGGACAGTTGTTGAGGCCACTTGGAGGTTTCTCTATGTCCTCTCTCTAAAACAATGAAAATGACCAGCTGTCCTCAAGGAGTCTAAATCCTTCCATTCCCCTCCAACCAGTCAGAGCTGAAGAAGTTTCTTGGAAGAAAAGCAAAACATCTTCAAAAGAAAAACAAGAAAGTCCAGTTGTGTCTTTGGGACAACTATGACCTGGATGACAAGAGAATCTCCTAGACTTCATAGACATCTAGAACTAAGGACAGATTTCCTGACCTGTGAACACTTAATCTAGACAACTTCTCTCTAGAAGTTATGGGTGCTCCATCACTGGAGGTTTTTTATGAAGAGACAGGAGAACCGTTTGTCCTGGATGATATAGGGTCTCCTAGTTGAGCATGGGTTGGACTAGAAGACCTCCAATATTCTTGAGTTCCTAGAATTTATTTCTGGTTTCTGCTACAATGTTAGATCTGAAAAGACTCTTAGCGCATCTCCAGAAGTTTTCTGCTGAAGGAAATTAAGAATAGAATAGAATTCCTTAAGAGACGGATAACTGGGATGGCGGGGGGTGTATTTTGTGAGTGTTGTGAGCTGTTGTAGAAGAGGCTGAAGGCCTTTTGCAAGCCACCCATTATAAACATGGCACCATGCTGTCTGAGTGATGGATGCTGTAGTCTGGAAACAGAAGGTCAGGGACTGAGAAGTCACTCCTTTCAGCAAAAAGGACTTCCTATGTGCCTCATATGCTCCACTGAAGCTCTCTGGATGATCTCTTGGTTTGCAAATGAAGCATTTTAAAATCTCCGTTCTATGCAGTGAATGTTCTAGGCTTAAGCAAGAGACCATATAAGATTGTGGAAAAACGGCTGTCCAATGTCTTCTTAAAAGCCTCCAGGGATAAGAGCACCCACAGCTTCTCAAGACAAGCCATTCCAGTGGTTGAGTATCAGGAAACGTCTCCTTCATTCTAGATTGCTTCTCTCTTTGGTTGGTTTTCATCTATTGCTTCTTGTTCTGCCTTCGGGTTCTTCAGAAAACAGGTTGACCGCGTCTTCTCTGTGGCAGTTCCTCCAATATTAGGAAGTACTATCATTGCCACCCCTAGTCCTTCTTTACACTAGACTAGACCTACCCAAATCCTGCAACTGTTCTTCATCCGAAGTATAGAAGAACTTCAGTTTAATAATAATTAAAAAGAGATGTTCCTTTGAAATGCCACATGACTTAAAGAGTCGATGCTGAGAGCTGGGAAATTTTGTTCTGCTATTGATCGATCACCATCCTCATTTGATTTCAGATTTCTCCTCACGTCAAGGTTTTTTTTTGTCTTTTTTTAAAATGCATTTTTAAAGAATTGTGTCCCAAATGAAGGGACTAGATCCAGCGGGTGAGAAAAGGGGAAGACATCTGTAGACTTTTAAAAATATTTCAACATAGAAAGGAGCTAAATTCCTCTCATCTGTGGTAGAGGGGCAGAAACTAAATTCAAGTTGAGTCAGCTGTTCCTTGTAACAGGTGGAGTTTTCCCCCCTCTCTTTTTAAATAACCGGACTATGTGAGTATTCCAGTTGTAGTCCCAACTAAGGGAAATAAATCAGTCCATTTGTCTGCTTCTCTTTAAGCCGAGGCATTGAAACAAATTCAATTATCTTAAACCTTTGCTTGTTATGTTCTGTCAAATTTATAAAAGCTTGCAAGTTGCTTGCCCTTCTACTGGGTAATTTTTTTTTCCCTGGTCAAAGGAAGCATGAAATTTCACCGTAGAAGCCTTATCCATGTCCATCAAGATGGAAGTGAAATATTTGTGTTCCTTATTGTCGTTTGGGACACACAGTGAAGGCCGTGTTGTAAACAAAACCTCAAATTCCTGACATGGGTTTCAAGTGGCTCTCCAAATTATGGGTGTTTAAAATCATTTACAATCACTGTAAGCCAGTGCGGATTAAGAAAAGGGAGTCACAATTAAAGGGTGCTATTGGATTTCATATTTGATTGCCAGCCATGGATGGTGGGAGAGAGGGAGTAGAGAAGGAGAAATGGTTAATGTCCCTTTGAAGAGGCCATCTTGCCGATGCTGCAATGTACTTACAGAGAAGAGCAGCAAAGATGATTAGAGGACTGGAGGCTAAAACCTATGAAGAACGGTTGCAGGAATTGGGTGTGAATAGCCTAAGAGAAAAGAAGGACCGGGGAGACATGATAGCAGTCTCTCAGTATCTGAGGGGCTGCCCCAAAGAAGAGGGAGTCAAGCTATTCTCCAAAGCACCTCAAGGCAGGACAAGAAGCAATGGGTGGAAACTCATCAAGGAGAGAAGCAACCTAAGAGCTAAGAACTAAGAACTAAGAACCTAAGAACTAAGAAGGAATTTCCTGACTATGAGGACAATCAACCAGTGAGAAGGTTTTCCTCCAGAAGTTATGGGTGAACCATCAATGGAGGTTTTTAAATAGAGATTGGACCACCATTTATCCAGAATGGTATAGCATCTCCTACTTAAACAGAGGGTTGGACTAGAAGATCTCCAAGGGCTCTTCCAGCTTTGTTATTCTTTTATTACACTAAGTCCATGACCATGTTGATGTGAAGACTAGATCGCATCTATCGGAGGTTTTCATTTAGTGATCATTGAATTATCAATTACTGACTCTTAAAGACAAACGATTCATTTTCTATCAGAAAGATATGAACTGCCAGTTCATATTTGATCAGCCCATTCTGGCTCCTTTTAAGCAAAATAAACATCAATGCCTCCTTTGTGATAGCAGTCTAGTTTATAGATTAACAGAGTTGGAAGAGACCTTGTAGGTCATCTAGTCCAACCCCTTGCCCAAGCAAGAGACCCTACACCATTTCTGACAAATGCCAGTCCAGTCTCTTCTTGGAAGCTTCTAGTGATGAAGCTCTCACAACTTCCGAAGGCAACTTCTGTTCCATTGGCGGATTGCACATTTTGACAATACTTTCATAATATTTTCTTTCTTTGTTCATCAACCCCACTTGGATGCTATGAACAAGGATACAGGCAAAGAGTGGAGAAAAAAATAAGTTGTTCTGCTGCTGGTTAACCTTCCTAATTTTGTTTCCAACTTTGGTTTCAAACAAGTGGTAGCCTGTGGCCATGAAGCTATCATTTGTTTCCCTTGATGTTGGGGTACAAACGGAGGCCGAGGGAGACCCTTCAACTTCCATTTGTAACCTGGCCAACATGATCAGGGCTTCTCAGGGGCCATATGAGAGGTGAATCCATTTATCAATGTGGGTGCCAAAGGCCCCTTTGGGACAACCATGACTTTGGATGATGGAGAACCTCTATAGAAATTCAAAACCATGGCTTCGAACTCCCTGAGCAGAAATGACAGAGTGCCACCAGTTACCTCAGTCATATTATCATATGTGGTGGACCTGCTTAAAAGCAAAAAAGAAAAAAACTGGACGAAAATACACCTGTGGTTGGAAAAAATGATAAAAACAGTATATTGATTTAAAACCAAAAATATTTCTATTAGGGATTCTGCTAAAAAATACAGTAGCGAAAATGCATATTTAGTTATTCGTATATAAAGTGCTGCCAGAATTGTATTTGCACAATATTGGAAGAGTGAAGAGATACCTACAGATGAGAATATGTGATTAGGAAAAATATTAAGAATGTGCGGAAATGAATAGATTAACACTGGCAATTAAGGAGAAAGAGCCAACTGAATACAATATGGCATGGGATCTATTTTACCAATGGTTAAATAATAAAAATGGAAGTTAGAAACAGGGAAACAGAATAAAGAAGCCATGCTAAAAGAGAGAAATAAATATGTTTATATGTTGAATATTATTTTATGTTAATATTGTAGGATTAATGTGTGGAATATTATTATGTTAAAGATTGCAGAATCAATATTAATTTAATGAAGGATGTTGTCATTTTTGGTGATTGTTTAACGAAGATATTTGTACCCACACAACAACACACTGTTCAACTGAAGATGGAATGATTGTATTAAAAATAAAAAATATTTGAAAAGAAGAAGAAATGACTGATTTCCATGTTTTTGTAATCCATGCAAAACATCTCATTATTGTAGCTTCTACTTCCAGCCCAAATAACACGCGGATTTCCTTCTTTCTTCTCCAGGCCCACCCAGAGTTGCCGACAAAGTAATCCACCGGCAATCCGCAAGGTTAGGAAGAACCATCAAACTCCTGTGTCCGGTCGAAGGCGATCCACCACCTCTCACGATGTGGACGAAGGATGGACGCACCATCCACAGTGGCTGGACGAGATTCCGCGTCCTCCAGCAAGGCCTGAAGATCAAGGAGGTGGAAAGCGAGGACGCAGGAAACTATATCTGCAAAGCCACCAATGGTTTTGGCAGCACCAACGTGAACTATACCCTCATTGTGATCGGTGAGTAGAGAGAGAGAGAGAGAGAGAGTTCAGCGTGTTCCGTGCAGGGTAAGATTTGCCTGTGATACGTCCACTCTGTAAATAATCTACCAGCCTCCAGGCAAACTCGTTTGTCCCAAGGTTTGTGGCTATGGGGGTGTTGCACCACTCCCTACTGCTGTCAGTTGTGTCAAGATAAGAGGAGCCAAGGTTGGGGGCCCAAAGGATACGAATAAACAGGCGGGATGGAGACACAGATCTCAGCTCCGGAAAGGTTTGGGTGATAAGGAGAGGTTACGTCTCTGCCGAAAGACGGTGCCTCTTTACTCAATCGGTACTCACGTGTGTTTCAATCTGCCCAGCAAGGACACGCGGACTCCCCTTATCATTAAAAAAATAACAGTAGGTGCTGGAATTATTTATACCAACTTGGCAGGAAGCCTAAACGCATTTTTTTTAAAAAAGGAGAACGCATTCTGTGTCCCGTGTCACTAGATGCAGAGTTGACAAATGAAGGAGAAAAGGTATTTTTTTGTTTTGTCTTGCACCACACAAGGTTCTGTTTCTCCCTCTTTTCTTGGAGCCCCTAAAACAATTCAACTCCAAAAACAAAAAACAGGGTTGCCTTTCCTTTCCCTCAACATCCCTTTGGCCATCGAAGTTGGAGCAAGGTTTCTTTTGGCGGCTTGAGTTCTCCAACTCAGGTTTCACGTTGATTGCACCCGATGGCCTTTTGTTTTCCGTGGTTCGAAGCTGGCATCCCTTCCTTCTCCTGCTTCGCCTTCAGATTCTTTCCGTTAGGATTTTAGATTTTTAAATCCCAGAAATCTGGTGCTTCTCTGCTTTGCGGGGAGAGGAGGGAGGTATAGCATGAACTGCCAGCGAAACCGTTAACCAGGCTAAGGGGAAAGCAGAATTTTGTTCTCATGGTGGAGAGTTTGATTGTCTTTGTGGTTGACCACAAGCTTCGAGATGCTAATTAAAGTGGCGGGACCGGTCTCCCGTTTAATCAGAATTAACATTCTTTGGATTAAGGGCAAGAGTCTGTTATCCTGCAAAATTACCTATCTCCCCTTTAAAAACAAAAACAAACGTGTATAAAAATGTGTAACTTATGTTTAAAATAATCCACTTAAGACCGTTTCTTTGGCAAGTAGTGAATGCTCTTTTGTCGTCACCATTAAAGAAAAACACACACCGATCATTCAGAGGTGGCTTATCAAAGGCGAATTGGCACCCTAAAATAAAATGCATTTATAGTAATGGATAAATATGAATGTTAGAGGATGACAATCAAATCCAGATTGCAGTCAGGACTTTCGTATCTTAAGACTTCAACGAATGTAGAAAATCTGAAAAGCAAGATTTCTTTTTAATGTATTGTCTCTTAATTTAGTGGGCAACAAAATTTATTCTTTCGTTTTCCAGTACTGTTCTTCTCTTTGCATCAGGCTTCTGTTTCACGAATTACAGTAGTGAGAATTAATATAAACTAAAGTTAGAGAAAGAGAAGAGAATGGAAAGAAATCATTTGAAGTACAGGGGGGAAAAAAAGAGAAAGAGAGAAGAAGAAGAATAAAAAGAAATAATAATAGAGGAAGATGAGAGAAAGAGGTGATTCTCAATCTTTATCAAAAGTACAAATAAATTTAATAACTGCTGGGCATCCTTTTGATACACAACGACACACACAAAGAATGGTGGAAAAGTGTTTTTAAGGGACTCTGTAGATTGTCACACAGTTTTTGGGTCAGGTCTGAAGTTCTCTAGAACACAGAAATAAAATTTGGCACGTATCTTCCTCTTGGCTTCTAGGTGCTCACTAAGAAAGGATTTTTCGAAATGACCACCAGAGCATTTAGAGTATTTCCTTTATTATTATTATTATTATTATTATTATTATTATTATTATTATTATTATTATTATTATTATTATTCTCTGATGCTGAGGAGTTCTACTCCCCCTCCCCACCTGAAAAGAAATCTCTTCCAAAGGCAAAACACAAGCAGAGGAGAGGAGTTTCAGTTTTATTTTCACAGCACCAAGCAGCTTTAGTACAGAACAGTTGAGCTAAGCCACACCCAGGCTCCTTGCTGTCTCCTTCTTGCTTACACAGCAAATACTGTTTCAATTTCCAAACAGCCCTCAACTCTCTCTCACACTGAGAGGATGCTAGCCAAATGAATACCGATGGATGCTAGTAGGCAGAGGCAGAATTCACCCCCACCCCTGCCATTTTCCTCCCCTAAAACTAAGCCCGACCACATAGTTTTATAGTGAAGTACCTGGGTTTTTTTTCCTGCTGTCAGTTTTCTAGGTTTCTATGCCTACAGCACCCTTTCTGTTTTTCATGTACGGGTTGTCCTCGATTTAGCGACAATGTGAACAGCCACATGATCCTCTCAAATAGCATGCAATTCACTTAACCATGTGATTCACTTATATATATATATGATGGCAGATGAGATTTTGCCAAAACATTGCTACAATTTGACAAGCACAACTATAATGACGTGGGAAAATACCTGAACAAAACTGAATACCATATACATACATATATATGTTTTCTCAAGTTTTCACGGGTACTTACATGTATGGCATTCAGCTTTGTTGGGTATTTTCCCATCATGTAGTTGTGCTTTTTAAAGAGCAACAGCGTTTCACAGAATCTCATCTGCCATCATCAGGCTTTTGTATTATGTGATTCTGTATTATTCTACAATACCGAAGCCTGAGGATGGCAGATGAGATTCTGCCGAAACGTTGCTACAACTTTAAAAGCACAACTACAATGACGTGGGAAAATACCCGAACAAAGCCGAATACCATACATACATACATACATACATACATACATATATATATAATACAACTTTAAAAGCACAAGTATAATGACATGGGAAAATACCCGAACAAAGCTGAATGCCATAGATATATACATATACATATACATATACATATACATACATACATATACATACATACATACACACACATACACACACACACATGTATATATATATATATACACATACATACATACATACATGTTTTCTCCACGGATATAAGCATGAAATTCATACATCCACGTACATGTATACGTTTCGCCAGCGTATTCCATTCTGTGGTAGACAAATGCAAAGCAGAAATTCCTGCCGGGTAAATTTAGGCCCCGAAAGACATATGGAGTTGCTTAATCCACAATTCCTTGCAGATGTTTCAGGTTATGGGGGCTGCCATTACATCGAGGCCTGCATAATTATATTTATTATTAGTGTGACTTTAAAAGAAAGGAAAACAAGCCTCTCTCAACTGGTCTTGACATCCAAGGAGTATTTCAATGGAGTCCTTTTTTTCATTGAGGGGTAGAAATCAAATCACCGCCTAAGCTAAAAAAAATCCTTTCCGAAAGGGACAATCCGGCCGCCCTGTGCCGATCAGTCGAAACAGATGTTGGTCCCCCAAAAGTTGGGTTTGAAATGCAGAAAACCTCTTGCCTGGTGTACTTTTGGTGGGGATGATGGTCTATCCAAGGGTGGAATTCAGAAATTTTAGCGCCGGTTGTCTGCATGGTTGCTGGGTGGGCGTGGCCATGGTGGGCGTGGCCTAGCCGGCCTCCTGCCTCATGTCAGTGAGGGCATTTTCCCGTTCCCATTCCCCAAGCTCTGGAGGCTTTCCTCCAGCCTCGGGGAGGGTGAAAATGGCTTCCCTGGGCTCTGGAGGCTCTTTGGAGGCTGGAAATGGACCCATTTCTATCCTTCCTGAACTTCCGTGCACGCCCTGCACTTACTTGCATCCAAAACAGGCGGTGCGTCAGGATTCCGGCACTTAACCCCAATTAAATCACGAGTCTCAAGCCAAACTTCCAAAACTTCCAAAGGATTTATTGGGGAGTTAACATGCCAGCATTGCCTGGGTGCAGCCAACTCTGAGACACATCATTCATGGTCACCCTTGACTCTGGTTTCCCCCACCCCCTGGGGGTGTATCTGAATTCATATTCTCCAATGAGACACCTCCCTAGCCCAGAGGCATCAATCATGCTCTCCAGGTAGAATTTTGTGGGGCAGAAACTTCCGTCACCTAGTTGCTATCTTTGAAAACATTGATGGAATGCACTTTCAGTTTGCAAGCTGTCGCACTGCTCCTCTCTCCTTTTCTGTTGGCGATTCTAAAAAGACCAGAGAAATATTTTATGAGTTGATACCGCATGGGGGCTCCTGGGAGGGGAGTGGCCAGCAAGTCATTGGAACTATCAGTTTGGCGAACCGGATGTAAAATTAACATCCGGTTCACCCGAACCAGTATCAGCCCACCCCACCCGCCGGGTCTATCTCAGTGTTAATCAACCTGAGGACATCTTTAAGACAGCTGGGCTTTCAGCTGCTGGTCAGCATGAAGTAGGCAGATCTTGGGCAGGAACAGACTGAATCCCAGATCTGGAAGGGCATTGTGATGACCCAACGGGGCGTGGCACCAAGGCAACCCAGTCAGATAATCAGTAGGAGTCCCTTTATTAGCTCCAACTTTGCCCCCAGTGTCCTGGTTACCTTCTGGCTGGAGAAAAACTCTCCCAGGAACAGCCTTTGGCTGCAGAGAATCAAGTCCAAAATGTGGTCAACAAAAACTGTAACTATAAGTCCAATCAAGGCAAAATGAGGTAATTAATCCAACAGGGCAGGAGAAGGAATTCCAGACTGTGAAGGCATGGCAATACTCAATGCAGTTGGGAAGATGCCAGAAACACAGATCACCAAAGTCAACGCAAGATAAACTAACGTTTGCTCCAAAACAGACACCGCACTCAGCTTGCATCTCTTTTAAACTCTCATTCCCAGGTGCGGCTAATGAAGGGAATCAGGGCCCTTTCCTCCCCTGTAAGCCATGCAACTCACGTTGCTCCCTTCTCCATTCCTCCCTGCGTGCCCTAGGATGAAGAAGGTGGTGGGCCTGGGTATTCCTCTGAATTCCCTCTCCCTTGTTCTCCCTCTACCCTGCTCTGCCCACCTGGACTTTGCCCTTCCCCAGTTTCCTCGACAGCCAACGGAGCCACACCCCCACTGTCTCCTCTGTCAGCTGTTTGGCTTCCTCCTCAGATTCAGACTCCGACAGGGGCAGGACAGGCACCAAGAGAATATTGCCCATCTCTAGGTAGTCCTCGACTTACCACCACAATGGAGCAACTGAACATTGCTAAGCAAAACAGTTGTTAAGTGAATTTTGCCCCATTCTACAGCATTTCTCGCCACGTTCGTTAGTGAATCATTGCATTTGTTAAGGGAGTAACACGGTCATTAAGTAATCTGCCTTCCCCACTGATTTTGCTTGTCAGAAGGTTGCAACAGGGGATCATGTGACCCCGGGAACACTTCAACCGTCCTAAATCCATGCCAGTTTCCAAGCCTCTGAGTTTTGATCATGGGACCCTGGGGATGCTGGAACGGTCCTAAGTGTGAAAAACGGTCGCAAGCCACTTCTTTCAGTGCGGTGGTAACTTCAAATGGTCACTAAATGAACTGTTGTAAGTCGAGGACTACCTGTATATAGTTGTGTTATCTTTTTATTTTTGAGGTGCAAATGTAGCCAATGACTTAAAAAAAAAAACCTTTAACAGTGCAATGAATTTAACCAATGGGCCCATTATTATGGTCTGAATTGTCTAACAAAACTTGCTGAAGATTCCACTTAGATAGATGGAAAGTGTTCTCCCTCCCTCCTTCTTTCTTTTTTTCTCCTTCCTTCCTTCCTTCCTCCCTTCTTTCTCTCTGCCTCCCTCCTTCCTTTCTCCCTCCCTCCCTCCCTCTTCCTTCTTTCTTTCTTTCTTTCTTTCTTTCTTTCTTTCTTTCTTTCTTTCTTTTTTCTCCTTCCTTCTACCCTTCCTTTCTCCCTCCCTCCCTCTTCCTTCATCCCTCCCTCCCTCTTCTTTCTTTCTTTCTCTTTCTTTCTTTCTTTCTTTCTTTCTTTCTTTCTTTCTTTCTTTCTTTCTTTCTTTCTTTCTTTCTTTTTTCTCCTTCCTTCTACCCTTCCTTTCTCCCTCCCTTCCTTCCTTCATCCCTCCCTCCCTCCCTCTCCCTCTTTCTTTCTCTTTCTTTCTTTCTTTCTTTCTTTCTTTCTTTCTTTCTTTCTTTCTTTCTTTCTTTCTTTCTTCTTTCTTCCTTCCTTCCTTCCTTCCTTCCTTCCTTCCTTCCTTCCTTCCTTCCTTCCTTCCTTCTTTCTTTCTTTCTTTCTTTCTTTCTTTCTTTCTTTCTCCTTCCTTCCTCCTCCCTCCCTCCCTCCTTTCTCCCTCCCTCCCTCTCTCTTTCTTTAGCCACCATTCAGATATTTTCATTGTCAATTCTAAACCTGGTTTTTCTATCTACTACTGCCTTGGTTTGGTCTCCTTTATACAGTATTTAATTTTAGACCCATTTTTTTCTTCTTTACTTCTTTATTTTTTCTTCTCCTTTTTCTCCTTGACTTTTATTACTAGGATTTTGTATGTTTGGCTTTCCTGTTAAAATGCCATCAGCATTCAAGTCACTTCCATGCAGAATTCAGCTTCTGGTTTCAAGAGAGTATGAAAAATTACATTTTGAATCCTCTTTTTTTTTTTTAAAAAAAAAAAGGATTTCAGAGCTCGGTTTGTTTTCATTCCAATGAGCTGATGTGTTTATGTAGAAAGGACAGTTTTGCTCAGCCTACTGTTTTTGTATTAATCCACAGTTTTAAATGCACTGTGCATGTTTACAAAGCATCCCTGCAAGTAAACAGCCTCGAAAACTACACACAGACTTTCCCTAAGAGAAGCTCCAGTTACTTGTTGGTGTGTGAGCAGCTGAAAGCATATAAAAAGATTTCTTTGTTCCAAGCACTTCATCGTACAATTTAAGCTTCTTCTTCTTTCTTTAAATAAGAGCCTGACCTGCTAGCCTACTAATTATGATGGATTTATTATATATTAACATTGAGATTGGGCTGTGTTCATTATGTCCTGGAGAGGCTCCACCATGCTGTGACGATAGTTTATTTCTGTTCTCAGCTTCGTAGCTTTTGGGTGTCCTTCGGTTATGAATTGTGCATACAACTGAACAGCTGTATGACTCCAGGGTTGAGAAGTCAAAATGGTGAAAGCAGGGAGCATCATCTGTCAAAGGGCCTCATCCATACCACGCTAGCTTTCTTTGGCTGCATGAGATAGGAGAAGATATCCATCCATCCATCCATCCATCCATCCATCCATCCATCCATCCATCCATCCATCTTCTCCTTCGAAGACAGCAGGGAGCAGCAGGCAACATTTCCAACTCCTTCTAAGGCTCTTTGCTTTTCTCCAAATAAACTCTGGACTCTATGATTCTGCAAAGAGTTATCCTGTTTCCCTGAAAATAGGGCCTACCCTGAAAGTAAGTCCTACCTTGATTTTTACACATGCACCCAATATAAGCCCTACCTCCAAAATAAGCCCTAATTAAGACCTCACCAACTCCAGGGTGCACGAGTAAAAATTAAGCTAGGGTGGGGATAACAGAGTTGGAAGGGACCTTGGAGGTCTTCTAGTCCAACCCCCTGCTTAGGCAGGAAACCCTATAGCATTTCAGACAAAAGGTCATCCAATCTCTTCTTAAAAACTTACATTGTTGGAACATTTACAGCCTCTGGAGGCAAGTTGTTCCACTGGTCAATTGTTCTGTCAGGAAATTCCTCCTTAGTTCTAAGTTGCTTCTCTCCTTGATGAGTTTCCATCCATTGCTTCTTCTTCTCCTGCCTTCAGGGGCTTTGGAGAATGGCTTGACTCCCTTTTCTTTGGGGGCAGCCCCTGAGATATTGAAACACTGCTATCATGTCACCCCAAATCCTTCCCTTCATCAGACTAAACACACCCAATCTAATCATACCTGGCTGCGTGGAGGTATTAACATCCAAGGTTCTACTCCAAGGACCTTCAAACTAGGCGAGTTTAAGACTTGTGGACTTCAACTCCCAGAATTCCTGAGCTAACATGACTGGAGGAGGAACTCTGGGAGTTGAAGTCCACAAGTCTTAAAGCTGAAGACCCCTGCTCGACTCCATTTTGATTCTCTGGGCTGGTTCAAGCTGCATTGCTTTCGAGGAGTTAAGATAAGCATCCTGTTGATCCAAATGAAGACCCCCGTAAAAGTCACTCTGTGTTTCGTGTTTTAGGAGCATTTTTCTTCTCTCCTCCCTATAAAAGACCTGGTTGAGTGTGAGGTTTAAGGGGCATTTGGCAGATTGATTTAGGAAGCATCTTTCAAGGTTTGCGCTGTCCAAGTTCACCCGAAGCGGCATCTGGAATTCATTCAGGGAGCTGATTCTAAGTAAACTTTAAATATATGTTGATTTCCTTAGTGCTGCGTTTCCTCCTGCTACCAAGCTTAACAAAGGTTGTCATGTAGGATAAAACTAATGATAAAAGCACAGCTAATATAAAAGGATCAGTCTGGATTTATTTGCTGTATCATCTTTTAGTCTCCAATTCCTCCGCCTTCCTCTCCATAAACCTTCCTCCCTTCTAGCACTGATAATGTTACCTAGTTGGGTAAGGAAATGTCTGCAAGAAAGCAACCAAGTTCAGAGAGGACCAGGGACCCCACAGTCGTCCTCCTCCTCCTCCTCCTCCTCCTCCTCCTCCTCCTCCTCCTCCTCCTCCTCCTCCTCTTCTTCTTCCTCCTCCTCCTCCCTCCATAAACCCCACTCCCTTGTAGCACTGATAATGTTATCTAGTTGGGTAAGGAAAAGTCTGCAAGAAAACCACGAAGCTCAGAAAGCATCAAGGACTCCACAATCATCCTCTTCCTCTTCTTCCTCCTCATCTTCTTCCTTTTAGAAAATGTGACATACATACTTGCCTTGATCAATGAATCAGTCAATCAGTTTTATTCATTCATTTGATCGATGCTTCTAAAGTCAAAAGAGTTGATTGTCACTGAGCTACAATCCGTAATTTGCAATAAAATGCCCACTGGACACACCATCAAACATAAATCACACTCTTTATCACAAAAAAATATGTTCTAAAAAGAAGAAACCAATGACAGGAAACAAACAACTAATCAGTTATATTTCAGCATTTTTAAAAAAAACCCTTTTAAGTAGCTCTATTTTTAATTCTGTCACTTTTTGGCACAGTGGCATCTCTGTGGGTGGAGTTTATAGAACTTAGAATATAGAATAATAGAAGGGACCTCAGAGATCATCTAGTCCAACCCACTGCTTGGGCAGGAGACCCCCCCCTACGCCACTTCAGATAAATGGTCTTTTTAAAAAAAATCCTTCAGTGTAAAGCTTTTTTCTCTCTTTTGGAAAGCCTTCCTGTATCTTAATGACAGAATTGAAGGACCGGTTCCCATGGCAATACTGAAGTCTTCCTTTTGGAGGATGCTGTGGTCACTTCTCATGTAATCCCACCTGTCTCGTGCAACATTTCGCATGGCTTTGGGTCTAAAGTGCTGGGATGAAACCTAGATTCTTTGGGATGAGGTGCTAGATTTTGTCTTGCTCCTGTGGAGGTCAAACTCCTCCTACGTTGCCTGATGCGAGAAGGTGAGGAGAAATGGTCTGGTCTTTTATTATGGTTTGGAGAGAATGGTGTTGATGGATGGTCCTTCTGTGTTTGTGCAGGCTTGATTCGATAGATGATTTACCATGTTGGGACGTGTCTGTCCATTTTATTTCAAGAATACAATCCTCCAATGAGGAATGTTATGTCAATCAATCAATCAGAATAGAGCTGGAAGGGACCTTGGAGGTCTTCTAGACCAACCCCTGATCAAGCATTTCAGACAAGTGGCTGTCCCTTTCTTAAAGACCTCAAGCGACTTGTCAAGGCCTCT